>NC_080043.1:66589360-66889360 GCF_012489685.1 Lotus japonicus
GTTAATGCAAGGATGAACGTTTACCACCGGTCAAGTGAGTAAATAGAAGGGTCAGTTACCAAGAACTTAACCTCGAGAACTGTAATAGCATAACTTTCAGAGAGAAAGTGAAGCCTATAAAAAGCGTTGGAGAGAAAGGTAAGCTTCACACCTCGAATAATTTTTCAGTAAGAAAAAAAATGGCATCATACAACGTAGCACTAGAAGAGCTGAGGAAGAAGGCCTTTGAAGAGGACTTGTTCCTGAACATCAGGCATCCAGAGGGTGCAACGACCATCGCGGAGCTGACACGGACACTGCTGGAAGAGGACCTGCGTCCAAAGTTGGAGAGAGACCTGAAGGAATTTCTTGCCTTCGTGGAGGAGGTGCAAGAACTCAGCCGGCTTGAACTCAAGCTGCTGGAAGAAAAAGAAATCTTGGAAGAGAAGCTCAGGACATCAGAAGAGATTCTGGAGAAAGATGAGCTAAAGGTCAGGCTCAGCAACATCCAGCATGTACTGGATCGTCTGGAAAAGGATAGGTCAGAGCAGCGCCAGGAGTGCAGAAGAATGAGGAGGGATCCTCCATTCTAGATTATATGATGTAAAGAAATATGATGTAAACATAGAATTATGAATAAAAAAGACTTTTGCAAACATATGTGACATAAGTATATAGATAGATATGCATATATAATCACAAACGAACAAAAGAGAATAAATAAAGAAAAAGAAACAGAGTTTAACAAAAGGAAAACAAAGTTAACGAAAAAGAAGAAAAGAAGAGATCCTAAAAACTAAGGTTTGTCAGTGCGTCTCAGAAGTTCCATCATCATTTGCTTCATCTCAATCAGCATGGATTCATGAGTGTCAAGACGTTGTTCCATGATGTCGAGTCTGGATGAGCTTGTCTGAGTAGAGCTGGAAGGAACATTCTGAGCAGCTTGAGGTTCTGGAATGGAAGCAGAAGCAGCAGGAGTAAACACAACTGGTGCAAGTCGCTCTGCCTCAGCCTCAGCTTCAAGACGCTCTGCCTCAAGTCTGGCTTGTTCAGCCTGAGCTGCTGCTTGACGTGCAGCTTCTTCTGCTTGTTCTTTCTTTCTCTTGGCTTCTTCAATAGCTTCAAGAAGCTTATTTCTCTGTTCTAGTTCATGAAGAGCCACCCTCCTAGCAAGCCTTTGCTTGCAGCCTCAATGCTCTGACTGCCCTCTGCATGCAGGAGCTGCATCATAATTGGAACTTGAGCCACTAGCCAAGTGCTCAGATTGTTCCACTCATCAGCCACATTTTCAGCATTCTCACTGAGATCAGTCTGACCGTGCACATTGCGGAGCCTCAAAGAGGCTTCATGATAGAAGACATTGATGCACTCAGAGAGAGATGTGGGTTGAAGGTGAGTATAGGGAATTATGGAGAGGTTGGGTTCAGAGAGGCTGGGTGATTGCTGCTATGGGCTTCAGAGGCACCTTGTGGAGAACCAATGTTAATCATGGGAGCATTGGGTTCAGAGGTTCCAAGGTGAGGGTCTGAAGTTTCAACCAGAGGGTGAGGTGATCTAACCGAGGATTGGTTAGACACTGATTGTTCAGGTTCAGGGTCTGGTTGAATGGCTCTTGTTGGTCAGGGACAGGGTGAGCTTGTTGAACTAAGGGGTCTGCCTCTTGGATAGGATTGGCCTAGATAGGTTCATCTTGGTCAACTAGACGTTCAGGTCTAGGACCAGGATATCTCCTAGGGCTTGGACAGGTAAGGTAATACTCTTCCAAGGCAGATACCTTTCTTTTCTAACCTCCATGAATTTTCTAATTGATTCAGAGGTATTGGAGGGAGGAGAGTCAATAACATTGGTTGGGAAGGATACAGGTGTGAAGGCTGTTGAAGAGTCTGTATCCGTGGTTCTGGCAGCAGGACGTGCTGATGCTCTGGAGCAGAGTGATCAGACGTTCTGGGTTGTGGGTCTGTTTGGTTGGGCTCGGGTTGGTCTTGGACGATTGGTTCAGAAGATAATGGGTCGTATGGAATGGTAAGGAGAGAGGTTGGATCTTCTGACCTAGAGGTTGGGTTCTGAAACAGATTCCAGAGTGGTGCTTCAGTAGGAGAAGGTTGAAAGAAGGAGGAACTTGGGGAATGTGGTGGAGAGGTGGTTTGTGCGGCTGGCTGGGATTCAGGAATAGGAGTGAGGGGATTTGAGGAGTGTTGGAGCAAGGCAGAAATAGGGAGTGCATCAAATAAATTCAAATCATCATCAGAAGCAAGTGCAGGCTTACTTGAATGTGCTGATGATCGAGTCACTCTGGCAGGAGGTTCAGTCCTTCTGACCACTGCAGCAGCTGGTTCCACCCGAGTAGGCTTCACCACGATTCTGACCTTCTTCTGCTTCTTCTTTGGAGGACCATCCTCACTATCATCATCATCACCATCATCAGGCTTTCTCTTTGTCTTCTTGACCAGAGGGACATCAGAGTCTTCAGAGGATTCTTCCAGAACCATCTTCCTCTGAGCTTTCTTCTTTGGAGGAGAAGGAAACTCTGGAGCTGGCGGTAGTCTGCTGATGAAATCATCAAGGTCAATCTCGAATCCTTGAGCCCTGAGGTCTTCAACATAGCATCTGATGGCTTCAGGATGGTCTGCTTGAGTCCACAGAGGGTAGTCATTCAGAGGCATTCTTCTTCCTCTGATCTCAGAAGATGTGTCTTCATGAGCAGGAGCAATCTTCTTCTGGATTAAGCCCATCTTCTTCAAGGAGTTTGCAGTGAAGACATCACTGACAATTGTGCTCAAATCCTCTGTGCAACCAGCATCGATCAAATCTTGCACCAAGTTGCTTTCAATGAGAAAGTCTGAGAGCAGCCTCCCAAAAGGGATGTATTTTATTGCAGACTTGATGGAGGCGGTGGTGCGAGACTTCCGGATGCATTCCTTTAAGTAGGAGAACAGGAAGTATGGAAGGCAGATCTTCTCCTTGTCTTGAATGAAGAACAGCATCGCCTTCTGGTTGAAGTTGATGTAATCTGGGGAACTGCCCTTCGATCTCTGATTGATGCAGTTGAGCAGGATCTTGTGCCAGATTCTGAGTTTGGGGTGAAGATCCATCACCTTGTAACTCGTCTTGCCCGGTTTGAAGGTGGTGTACAGGGCCTTGTTGACTATGTCCTTGGTGCTGGGTTTCAGCTTCGATTCCGTCAGTTGGAAACGATACCCATAAGCAGTATCTGCACCTAGCAGATTCACGAATGACTTCTCCGTGATGATGATCTTCCTGCCAAGAATGTGAGAGACCACCTGAGTGTCATCGCAGTCTGCGTGCTTCCAGAATTCCTTTACCAATTTCTCATACATCGGTCCTCGAAGTCGATTGAAATAGTTTCCCTAACCTTGAGCTTGGACTTCAGGACGAAGATCAAACCCATTTGCAGCCAAGTTATCGAGGTTGAATCTCCATTCTGCCAGGACTTGGAGTTCCTCAGGAGCAAAGACGCAGTGAACGGCACAGCCCCGTTCTGCAATAGGAACAATCTGCTCTTGAACTTGAACTTGTTCTTGTGTCGGGTTCTCAGAGCCCCTTTGACCCGTTGCCAAACCAACTTCCTTATGAGGGAACTGAGGTGCATCTGCAGTAGATCTTCTGGTTTGTCTCACCATTTTGAAGAGGTTGAAGGTTTGAGGTAGAAGATGAAGTTTGAAAGATGAAGAGAGATCGAGAGAGAAATCAAGAAAGAGGCGGTTTTGAAAAGCAGAGAGTGCGAGAGTGAAAACCGGAAGTGAACGAGAACGTGTGTGTATAGTGGGTTTTATCAAATAACCGTTGTTGATTCAAAAAGCACTTTAAGATCAACGGTTGAAAATTAAAGATTGATAGTAACAGTAAAATACACAATCACACACAGGAGATAAGCATATCTACACGCAATCATAACAGACTGTCACACGGGCACAAAGAACTATGCATCAGAAATTCTGACGCACGTGTTGTTGTCTCAGCTTCAGAGTCAGTACCAGTGGGCACACACACTCTGATTGAGTTACCTTCTGGACTAGACATCTTCTGATCAAGAAGTATCATAGTCAGAGGTTCTGATCCATCTTCACTCTGGACAAAAGTCCATGTTTAGATTTTTCAGAATAAAATTAAATCTATCCTCTGCTAAGGGCTTTGTAAAGATATCTGCCCATTGATGGTCAGTATCAACAAACTTCAGAAGAAGTACGCCCTTCTGCACATAATCTCTAATGAAGTGATACTTTACCTCAATGTGCTTTGCCCTTGAATGCAAGATAGGATTCTTGCTCAACGAGATTGCAGCAGTGTTATCACAATAAATTGGGATATTGCTCTCAAGGATCTGATAATCCTCCAGCTGATGTTTCATCCAGAGCATCTGAGTGCTGCATATTGCTGCTGAGATATATTCTGCCTCTGCAGTTGATAGTGCAATGGTTGATTGCCTCTTGCTTGCCCATGAGACTAGATTGCTTCCCAGAAATTGACAATTTCCAGAAGTACTTTTTCTCTCTGTTCTATCTCCAGCATAATCAGCATCACAATAACCTGAAAGCTTATACTCTGATGTTTTCTTATACATCAAGCCAAGGTTAGTGGTGCCTTTCAGATACCTTAGGATCCTCTTAACAGCAGTTAAGTGGGTTTCCCTTGGATCTGATTGGAAACGAGCACATAAGTGAACACTAAATAATATGTCTGGCCTAGATGCAGTTAAGTATAGAAGTGAACCTATCATTCCACGATAGAGCTTCTGACATACTTTACCACTTTTATCTTCTTTCTCCAAAATGCATGTAGGATGCATTGGAGTCTTGGCCACTGTAGATTCCAGCATATTGAACTTCTTCAGAAGTTCTTTAGTGTACTTGCTCTGATGGATATATGTTCCTTCTGGTGTTTGATCAACTTGTATTCCCAGAAAGTACTTTAATTCTCCCATCATACTCATCTCAAATTCAGCCTGCATCATCTCAGAAAATTCTTTGCATAGAGATTGATTAGCAGAACCAAATATAATATCATCAACATAAATTTGCACAATTAAGATATCATCTTTATAAGTCTTGCAAAAAAGAGTTGTATCTACTTTACCCCTTACAAACTCATTCTCCAGAAGGAATGAGCTAAGTCTCTCATACCATGCTCTGGGAGCTTGCTTCAGACCGTAGAGTGATTTCTTCAATTTGAACACATGGTCTGGTTTCTTTTCATCTTCAAAACCTGGGGGTTGATGAACATAGACTTCCTCTGAGATATAACCATTTAGGAAGGCACTCTTTACGTCCATCTGATGTAGAACTATGTTGTGATTTACTGAGAAGGAGATCAACAGTCTAATTGCCTCCAGTCTTGCTACCGGAGCAAATGTTTCAGTGTAGTCTATTCCTTCCTGCTGGCTGTAGCCTTGAGCAACTAGCCTTGCCTTGTTTCTGACTACTTCTCCTTTCTCATTTACCTTGTTTCTAAATACCCATTTCGTTCCAATAACATGGACACTCTCAGGCTTCTTCACTAAGCTCCAAACATCGTTCTTGGAGAATTGATTCAGTTCTTCTTCCATGGCCAGAATCCAATCCTTGTCCTGAAGAGCTTCATCTATGGACTTGGGTTCAATTAAGGACACCAATCCTTTCAGACTCAGCAAGGACTCTTCAGAGGGTCTGAAGGCAGATCTGGTTCTGACTGGTTCATCTTTGTTGCCCAGAATCAATTCCTTAGGGTGAGCTGCAGTGATTCTGCTCTTCTTCAGAGTTTGTGAGTTAGAGGGACCAGCTTCTTCCTCTGGTTCATCTTCCTCTGGCTCAACTTCCTCTGGAGCTTTGCCTTTGTCAGAAACATTAATGCTTAAATCTGCAAACTTTTCAACTAGCTTTGACTGGTCAGAGTCAAGCTTATCATCAAATCTAACATGAATAGATTCTTCAATAGTCTTAGCATCAGTATTATAAAATCTAAAACCTTTAGATCTATCAGAATAACCAAGTAATAGACACTTAGAAGACTTAGCATCAAATTTATGCAATCTATCCTTAGTATTGAGAACATAACAAACACAGCCAAAAGGATGAAAATAAGAAATGTTGGGTTTTATGTTCTTCCACAATTCATAAGGAGTCTTATTCAGAATTGGTCTCACAGAGATTCTGTTCTGAATGTAACATGCTGTATTTACTGCCTCTGCCCAAAAGTGCTTAGCCATGCCAGTTTCTTGGAGCATGGTTCTAGCCATCTCCTGAAGAGTTCTGTTCTTCCTCTCAACAACACCATTTTGTTGAGGAGTTCTGGGACAAGAGAAATCATGTGCAATTCCATAGGAATCAAACAGACTCTCAAACTTGTCATTCTCAAACTCTCCACCATGGTCACTTCTGACACGCACAATCCTACAAGCCTTCTCGTTTTGCACTTGAGCAATGAAGGTAGAGAACACAGCATGAGACTCATCCTTGCGGGTTAGAAACTTTACCCATGTCCAGCGGCTATAGTCATCAACGATAACCATCCCATATCTCTTGTCACCTATAGACTCAGTTTTCACTGGTCCAAAAAGGTCGATATGCAAAAGTTCCAACGGCCTTGAGGTTGAGACAACATTCTTTGCCTTGAAAGGGACTTTTGTGAATTTGCCTTTCTGACATGCTTCACAAAGAGCGTCTGAAGCGAACTTCAGATTGGGTAAGCCCCTGACAAGGTTTAGCTTGCTCAGCTGAGAAATCTTACTCATACTGGCATGCCCTAACCGTCTATGCCATACCCACTGCTCTTCATTAACAGACAGAAGGCACTTCACATTCTGAGCCTCCAACTCAGATAATCTGATCTTATAAATGTTGTTCTTCCTCTTGCTGTTAAACAGAACAGAGCCATCGATCTGACTTACAGCCCGGCAGGACTTTTGATTGAATATAACATCATAACCCTTGTCAGCTAATTGACTTATAGACAATAAGTTATGTGTTAAACCGTCTACCAATAAAACATTATCAATGCATGGACTACTATCTACACAAATAGTACCAGTACCAACAATTTTACCCTTTTCATTTCCTCCGAAGCCAACTTCGCCTCCAGGCTTAAGTTTCAGCTCTCGGAACATACGCTTTTCTCCCGTCATGTGACGCGAGCATCCACTGTCCAGATACCATGATTGGTGTTTCAGTGGAGCTATCAAGGATATCTGCAACATAGATGATCTTGTCCTTAGGTACCCACTTTCTGGGTCCTCTTTTGTTAGTTACCCCAGAGGTTCTGATCACCTTGGGTGTCTCAACATAATATTTTAAAGGAATACTTGCATGATATTTAGTCATAGAGAAAGATCCCTTTTTAAGAGGATGTTTAGCAACTTTAGCAGGTACAGGATCAGGCAATATGGTACCAGAGGGAACAAAGCATTCATACAAGGATTTAGCTTTAGACACAGAAGGCTCATTTCTAATTGGTTTAGAATAGCCAATGCCATGCATTCCATTTCTGCTTACGCCATAGATCATTGAAGCCATTAAGCTTCTATCCACGCTTTTAGCTAGGAATCTTTGAAAAGACTTTTCATACTTAGATTCATTTCTACAATCAGAGGCATCACAGGCAACAATTTCTTCTAACTTAGCAATCTGGTTCTTAAGCACAGAGTTAGAATTTACCAAAGCATGATTTTCATTTTTCAAATCAGAAATAATTTTCTCATGTTCAGAAGGAGTCTTAGAGACAGCAGATAAGTTCTTTTTCAACTTTTTATGCTTAGACAATAAAGAGTTATACTTATCCATGATATCAGACAAAGCATGTTTCAGTTCAGAGGTAGAGAAGGAAGCGAATACCTCATTTACATCGTCTGAGTTAGGATCTCTTTCTGATTCTGAGTCAGAGTCAACAGCTTCCTTTGACTCTGCTCCTTTGTCTTTGACAATGGCCATGAGTCCTTGGACTTCACCATCAGAGTCAACATCCTCTGACTCTGATTCATCGAATGTCACCATCAGACTCTTCTTGGTCTTGAAGTGCTTCTTTGGCTTCTTGTCTTTCTTCAACTTTGGACAATCA
The DNA here is from genome assembly GCF_012489685.1 of Lotus japonicus. Taxonomy (NCBI): domain Eukaryota; kingdom Viridiplantae; phylum Streptophyta; class Magnoliopsida; order Fabales; family Fabaceae; genus Lotus; species Lotus japonicus. Next base: position 66,597,386 of record NC_080043.1, read on the forward strand.
CTTTTGTAGTGCCCAGATTCTTTGCACTCAAAACATGTGACTTCCTTGATTGAAGACTTCTTCTGGCCTGAGGACTCATACTTGCCTTTTGCCTTTTCAGAGCCTTTGAACTTGCTCTGCCTGTGCTTCCAGATGCGGTTGAGTCTCTTGGAGATCAGAGTCAGCTCATCTTCATCAGAATCTTCTGATGCTTCTTCAGATTCTTCTTCTTCAGCTTGAAGAGCCTTTGACTTCTCAACCTTAGCCTTTTTAGATTTGGATTTCAAGGCTATGGACTTTTTCCTCAGATCTTGCATCTCTGAGCGTTTCAGCTCATGGCATTTCAAAATGTTGATGAGTTCTTCTAAACTCATATTCTCAACGTCTCTCGTGAGCTCTATTGAAGTCACTAAAGGCATCCAGCTTTCAGGAAGACACCTGATGACCCTTATGACATGATCTTTTGTTGTGTAGCTCTTGTTGAGAGGTCGTATGCCAGCTACAAGCAATTGAAATCTGGAGAACATTTCTTCAATGGACTCATTTGGCTCCATGATGAAGGATTCATACTTTTGGATCAAAGACAATGCCTTTGATTCTTTGACTTTCTTGTTTCCTTCATGAGACATCTTCAGAGAATCAAAAATGCCTTTAGCAAACTCACGATCGGTAATCTTCTGGTACTCCTCATAGGAAATAGCACTTAGAAGAATTGCTCTTGCTTTGTGATGTTGTGAGTACAGCTTCTTTTGTTCTGCAGTCATCTCTGACCTTGGGATCTTCTTGCCATCTGCATCAACTGGACGCTCATAGCCATCCACAATAATATCCCAGAGATCTGCATCGAAACCCAGAAAGAAACTTTCCAGTCTATCTTTCCAATATTCGAACCTTTGACCATCGAACATAGGGGGCTTTGCGTTGTAACCATCTCTTTGAGTTTCACTGGTGGTGGCAGCCATTGTTTTTCACACCGGCCCGGATCACTGAACACTGTTAGGTGTGGTAATCAGAACTTGCGCTCTGATACCAATTGAAGGTATGAAAAACGGTAGAAAGGGGGGGTTTGAATAACGTTTTCAGAACAAAACTTCCACCTTAAAGATTTTGACAAATCTTTCAAGAACTTAAGTGCTAAAGATAAGAGATAGAAAAGCACACAAGGATTTTATCCTGGTTCACTTGATAAATCACTCAAGCTACTCCAGTCCACCCGTTAAGGTGATTTCTTCCTTCTTAGAATGAAGGCAATCCACTAATCAGGTAAGAGTTACAACTGCACTTGAAACCTACAAGTGACTAACAATTACACTGACTTAGCTCACACTAAGATTCACTCTCTTAGTCTTCTCTAGGATCCGATCAACCTTGATCTCCTAAAGGCAAACTATACAATTGTATATGAAGTTCTTGTTTACAAAGAAATTGCTTCTAAAAAGCTTATAGTAAACACAATGAATTTCAGATGAAAGAAAGCTTAGAATATTTTGAATATGTCTTGCGCGTGTGTATTGCTTCTTCTTAGTTTTTTTCTTCGCCGCTTCTTTCAATCTTCAGCCTTTATATATACTCCAAGGATTAGGGTTGAGCGTTGCATGGGAAATGCTACCGTTGGAGGGCAGTTCTGGAAAATCCAGCTTCTGCTGTGGCTGAGAACGTTAGGTAGGTCGTCAGGAAGGTACACTTGCTTTTGTACTTGGATAGCGACTTGACCTTTTAACCTAGGAGACTTCTGATCAGAGGAATACTTCATATTGGAACTTGTGAAGCCGGTTGATCAGAGTCAGAGGGAAAGCACAGATCCTCTGACCATTGTATCTTCTGATTCTGAACTCAGAGGGAAGAACATGGCCTTCAGAGTTTCTTGCTTCTGGATCTTCAGAGTCTTCTGCACCATCAGAACATCTGAACCTTCAGTGTTTCTTGGTTATCAGAACTTCTGGATCTTCAGAGCTTCTAGCGACTGAGTCCACATCAGAGTTTGTATAGCTTCAGAACTTCTGAAGATTTTCCACTGTTCATACTGAACATGGTGAATGTGAAAGCGTTGCTTGGGTCACTCTTTATACACAGTGCTTCTGATTTGTGTGAGATTGAGTTGAGGTCAGAGCCTGTAAATAGCACACTCAGAAAAACACGTTAGAGTACCACAATTGTTCATATCAAAAGGTTAACTTGTAATCATCAAAACATAGAGTTGTACTACTAGATCAAAACTTGATCTTACACCCACTTTCTGGGTCCTCTTTTGTTAGTTACCCCAGAGGTTCTGATCACCTTGGGTGTCTCAACATAATATTTTAAAGGAATATTTGCATGATATTTAGTCATAGAGAAAGATCCCTTTTTAAGAGGGTTTTTAGCAATTTTAGCAGGTACAGGATCAGGCAATATGGTACCAGAGGGAACAAAGCATTCATACAAGGATTTAGCTTTAGACACAGAAGGCTCATTTCTAATTGGTTTAGAATAGCCAATGCCATGCATTCCATTTCTGCTTACGCCATAGATCATTGAAGCCATTAAGCTTCTATCCACGCTTTTAGCTAGGACTCTTTGAAAAGACTTTTCATACTAAGATTCATTTCTACAATCAGAGGCATCACAGGCAACAATTTCTTCTAACTTAGCAATCTGGTTCTTAAGCACAGAGTTAGAATTTACCAAAGCATGATTTTCATTTTTCAAATCAGAAATAATTTTCTCATGTTCAGAAGGAGTCTTGGAGACAGCAGATAAGTTCTTTTTCAACTTTTTATGCTTAGACAATAAAGAGTTATACTTATCCATGATATCAGACAAAGCATGTTTCAGTTCAGAGGTAGAGAAAGAAGCAAATACCTCATTTTCATCGTCTGAGTTAGGATCTCCTTCTGATTCTGAGTCAGAGTCAACAGCTTCCTTTGACTCTGCTTCCTTGTCTTTGACAATTGCCATGAGTCCTTGGACTTCACCATCAGAGTCAACATCCTCTGACTCTGATTCATCAAATGTCACCATCAGACTCTTCTTCGTCTTGAAGTGCTTCTTTGGCTTCTTGTCTTTCTTCAACTTTGGACAATCACTTTTGTAGTGCCCAGATTCTTTGCACTCAAAACATGTGACTTCCTTGATTGAAGACTTCTTCTGGCCTGAGGACTCAAACTTTCCTTTTACCTTTCCAGAGCCTTTGAACTTGCTCTGCCTGTGCTTCCAGATGCGGTTGAGTCTCTTGGAGATCAGAGTCAGCTCATCTTCATCAGAATCTTCTGATGCTTCTTCAGATTCTTCTTCTTCAGCTTGAAGAGCCTTTGACTTCTCAACCTTAGCCTTTTCAGATTTGGATTTCAAGGCTATGGACTTTTTCCTCAGATCTTGCATCTCTGAGCGTTTCAGCTCATGGCATTTCAAAATGCTGATGAGTTCTTCTAAACTCATATTCTCAACGTCTCTCGTGAGCTCTATTGAAGTCACCAAAGGCATCCAACTTTCAGGAAGACACCTGATGACCCTTATGACATGATCTTTTGTTGTGTAGCTCTTGTTGAGAGGTCGTATGCCAGCTACAAGCAATTGAAATCTGGAGAACATTTCTTCAATGGACTCATTTGGCTCCATGATGAAGGATTCATACTTTTGGATCAAAGACAATGTCTTTGATTCTTTGACTTTCTTGTTTCCTTCATGAGACATCTTCAGAGATTCAAAAATGCCTTTAGCAAACTCACGATCTGTAATCTTCTGGTACTCTTCGTAGGAAATAGCACTTAGAAGAATTGCTCTTGCTTTGTGATGTTGTGAGTACAGCTTCTTTTGATCTGCAGTCATCTCAGACCTTGGGATCTTTTTGCCATCTGCATCAACTGGACGCTCGTAGCCTTCCACAATAATATCCCAGAGATCTGCATCGAAACCCAGAAAGAAACTTTCCAGTCTATCTTTCCAATATTCGAACCTTTGACCGTCGAACATAGGAGGCTTTGCATTGTAACCATCTCTTTGAGTTTCACTGGTGGTGGCAGCCATTGTTTTTCACACCGGCCCGGATCACTGAACACTGTTAGGTGTGGTAATCAGAACTTGTGCTCTGATACCAATTGAAGGTATGAAAAACGGTAGAAAGGGGGGGTTTGAATAACGTTTTCAGTACAAAACTACCACTTTAAAGATTTTGACAAATCTTTCGAGAACTTAAGTGCTAAAGATAAGAGATAGAAAAGCACACAAGGATTTTATCCTGGTTCACTTGATAAATCACTCAAGCTACTCCAGTCCACCCGTTAAGGTGATTTCTTCCTTCTTAGAATGAAGGCAATCCACTAATCAGGTAAGAGTTACAACTGCACTTGAAACCTACAAGTGACTAACAATTACACTGACTTAGCTCACACTAAGATTCACTCTCTTAGTCTTCTCTAGGATCCGATCAACCTTGATCTCCTAAAGGAACTAAAGAAACTGTTTATCAAAGAATTGTTTACAAGAGATTTGCTTCTAAAAAGCTAATAGTAAACACAATGAATTTCAGATGAAAGAAAGCTTAGAATATTTTGAATATGTCTTGCGCGTGTGTATATTTCTTCTAGCCGCTTCTTTCAATCTTCAGCCTCTATATATACTCCAAGGATTAGGGTTGAGCGTTGCATGGGAAATGCTACCGTTGGAGGGCAGTTCTGGAAAATCCAGCTTCTGCTGTGGCTGAGAACGTTAGGTAGGTCGTCAGGAAGGTACAATTGCTTTTGTACTTGGATAGCGACTTGACCTTTTAACCTAGGAGACTTCTGATCAGGGGAATACTTCATATTGGAACTTGTGAAGCCGGTTGATCAGAGTCAGAGGGAAAGCACAGATCCTCTGACCATTGTATCTTCTGATTCTGAACTCAGATGGAAGAACATGGCCTTCAGAGTTTCTTGCTTCTGGACTTCAGAGTTTCCACTATTCAGCTTCTGGATCTTCAGAGTCTTCTGCACCATCAGAACATCTGAACCTTCAGTGTTTCTTGGTTATCAGAACTTCTGGATCTTCAGAGCTTCTAGCGACTGAGTCCACATCAGAGTTTGTATAGCTTCAGAACTTCTGAAGCTTTTCCACTGTTCATACTGAACATGGTGAATGCCAAAGCGTTGCTTGGGTTACCCTTTATACACAGTGCTTCTGATTTGTGTGAGATTGAGTTGAGGTAAGAGCCTGTAAATAGCACACTCAGAAAAACACGTTAGAGTACCACAATTGTTCATATCAAAAGGTTAACTTGTAATCATCAAAACATAGAGTTGTACTACTAGATCAAAACTTGATCTTACAGGTTTCAAGTGCAGTTGTAACTCTTACCTGATTAGTGGATTGCCTTCATTCTAAGAAGGAAGAAATCACCTTAACGGGTGGACTGGAGTAGCTTGAGTGATTTATCAAGTGAACCAGGATAAAATCCTTGTGTGCTTTTCTATCTCTTATCTTTAGCAATTAAGTTCTCGAAAGATTTGTCAAAATCTTTAAGGTGGAAGTTTTATACTGAAAACGTTATTCAAACCCCCCTTTCTACCGTTTTTCATACCTTCAGAAGTCGCTACCCCAGATTCTCCGTCTACACCGGGGACGCCCTTTTGGATTTTTGGGGCTTTCTTGTGGAGCAATCCCGTCCCAGCGGGTGAAAGCTTCAGTGTAGGAAGGATTCATGAGTATGCGTAAGTATCGGCGCCCAGGTCCCTTCTTGACATTGCTCTTGTAAGGGTAGAGGCGTTGTTGACCCGTACGAGATTTCAGGGAGACCCACCCAGGAGTTGGAGTCTTCAGAGATTTCGGCTCCACACCGTAGAAGTAGAAAAAGTGGGAGGTTTTTGCTTCAAGACCAATGGCGTCACAGAGAATCTCAAAGCACCGAATGAAGGCCCAAGCGTTCAAGTGAAATGGCTTGGGGCGACATTGATTTCCCTCATGACCTTGCAGAGGAAAGGGGAGAAGGGTAGTTTGATCTCCAGATCAAGGAAGAAGTACTCATAAACGTAAAAGAAGTGAGGTTGTTCCACGCCTTGATCGATCGTACGGTGCTGCCAGGGACGGCGGACCTCCAAACCCCGACCGGTGATGAGGATATCCTCGAAGGACTTCTCGCGGCAAAGCCCACCGGCCTGGCGAGCTGTCTCGGCAATGGACTTATCAGTGGACTGCTCAGAAGGTTGGCAGATGGCTTCCTGAGTGGGCTCTTGAGTTGTGGACTGAGGTAAGGTGGCGAAGATTCAATGCCAGAAAGCATTCTTTTCATTTTCCGGAAGAGGAAATCCCCAGGGGGGAAGGGTTAACTATAGGAGGAGATGCGGGAGGGGCACTGCAGGATCGAGAGGATCCTTTGGTGCGGCGTTGGGAGGTCATCTTTCGGAGAGGAAGGATAGGGGTGAAAAGGGGGTGCTAGTTTGTCGATCTCAAAAGATTGTGGGAGTTCCGAAAGTGGTGAATGAAAAAGGAAGGGGGGTTTTAAAAGTTGGGGTAAGCAACGGTTGGGAAGTCGTGCCTCAACTGGCGCAGATTTCGGGAAAAGAAGGCAGCACATTAAATGAATTGTCACAACGGTTGAAGCTTATTGGTTTAAATTTCAACTCTCAGGATTTACCACGATTCGAGGGAACGTTTCAAAGATAGTGGTTGGGATTCCCCAGATTCACTGACCTTTATGTCACCTTAGGACGCCACGTGAGGCGCAGGCTCAGCACATGTCAAAACGTTGCGGTTCAAGGCACGTGTGCGACTACGGCGGGGCGAGAAAATCCAGCCTCATCGCCACAAACTCGCTTGTGGACTCAAGCCGCCAAGGAAGCACGGCGAGGCGTTTAAAATTTTAAATTTTTAGGCTTTAAATTACCAAGCCATGTTGGCAGTTGCTCTTTATTTCTGTATCTTATGTTTAACATTAACTTGTGGACTGGGCGAGACCCCAGGGCCCCTTGCCCAGGGGCGCTGGCCTAAGGCGAGGATCACATCAGGGACTTGGGCCTTTGTCCTGTAGGCCCAACTGGCCCATTAGGATGATATAGAGGCGCTAGGCCCAACTTCCCCAGCTATAAATAGGGAAAGGATACCAATTGTAAGAGACTCTTAGCTCAGTTACTTTCTCACTTCTCTCTAGGAATCTCACACCACGTTCCTTGCATCTTAGGTACTATACCTCATCTCGATGTTCATAATGGAACATAAGGTTTCGATGGTGGCTGGTGGTGGTGCGGTGGGGTGTGAAGGTTTCGAGGTGGGGGCTGGTGGTGGTGCGGTGGAGAGAGGAGCAAAAGAAGTTGAAGGTTGAAGGTTTCTAGAAGTATGAAGAAGAGGATTGAGGAAGATGGAAACTTAAAAGAAGAAGTCCACGTGGACATTGTGATTGTGTAAAAAATGAGCCACATAAGCATAAAACACAGGTAGGGACCTATTTCGATTAAAAAAAATTTCCAAGGATCCGGAATCGGGAAAAAAAAATTTAGGGACTTATTTTCGTACGCCACACAATTTCAGGGACCTCCAGAGTATTTAAGACTAAAAAGAAACCACTCTTTTTGGTCCTTTGGCCACCCGTCTGTAAAGGTACTGTAAGTAATTCATAAGTATGGTCAAGCACTCAAGCTTCTCAGTAAACATATTTCTTTATCGGACAACCCAGGAATACATTTTAGGCATTAAGTTCATATTGAAATTTTTTAACAAAGGAAGGACTTTTTTTCAAGAAAAAAACAAAGGGAGGACTCTACTATCCTCTAAAAGTTTCTACTTCAATATGATTTAATTAAAATTTAGCCACCAAGCAGCATATATTAAAATACAACAATGCAATTCCTTTAAAATTCACATTAACTCCAATTCAACGATCAAATGAAAGCAAGAAAAAGACATTAAGATTTCACTTAGATAAGTTATTCTTATTGCGGCTTCTGCAATTCCCGTAGGCCATTGTTATTAACTTAAGGTTGAATTCCGGCCTCATCGACTTGTTGGGGTTGAATTAATCCGTGAAGGAATTGTATTCCGTCATTTTCATTGATAAACAACTGAGTATTTATATACAAAGGTTCTAGGTTTTTTTTTTGTTATAAGAGGAAAATTAACAGAAGAGATAAACTAGCTAATTGCATCTAAGTATAGTGATGCAGCAACAAAGGAGGGTGGATCCTTCCACACGTAAAAAGGAGTTCCATTTCTACTTGCTTCCTGAGCTAGAGCATCCGCCGTATTATTCCTATCCCTTGCAATGCTCTCCATGGCCACATCCTCAAAGGTAGACATTAGCTGACGAACACGCCGTGAGCAGCATGTTCACAAGACTAGCGCAGTCAGACAAGCATTTCACCTTCGTGGAACCATTCTCCCTTACCTGCTAAAGCCCGAGTTCAAGCGCCAAGAGCTCAACTAAAAAAGCACTCCCATAGTTGAAGCTTTGAGAGACCCCAAGTTCCCATCTGTCGTGTCCATTCCACACCACAGCAGCACACCCCATCCTTCTTGTATGCAGATTCCAGCTTCCATCGATGGAGATACAGATTGTTGCTGGCGTGGTGCTCATAAGTGCGTGGTCGACGGCTATGGAGTGCTGCAGCGGTTGCTTCCAAGCCTCGCGCCACAACAACTCATCCCTGAGAACTAGACGCAGAACCTGGTTCAAGCTGGGAGCTTGGGGTTCAAAAACTATTGAATTGCGCCGACGCCACATCCACCGCAGCACCACCACGCCAAGTGTTTTGTTATGGTGGGATAGCACGTATGCAAACATTGAAGTAAATTCTATTTGCACAGCATTTGTTCCATAGAGATTGTGAGTCCGGACACCAACGGAATAGGTGATCTAAGTCCTCATGATCTACGTCGCATCGAGGGCAAGCCGCACTGACCGCAAGGTGTGAACAGAAACGCTTTTCGTTGGTTTGGAGGTCACCATGTCCCACTAGCCATAGAAAGAACCTGATTTTCTCAGGAACTTTCATCTTCCAAACCTTTCTCCAAATGCCAAAATCATCTTCCCCTGAATCTGCTAGGAACCGGTATGCTGACCCGGTTCTGTTGTACTGGAATGGCTGCAATTTCACAAATAATTTCAGGGGGTAGTACAGTATAGAGGCCTGCAAAATGAAGGTATGAAAAACGGTAGAAGGGGGGGGGGTTTGAATAACGTTTTCAGAATAAAACTTCCACCTTAAGATTTTGACAAATCCTTCGAGAACAAATAAGGTGCTTAAGATAAGGGAATAGAAAAGCACACAAGGATTTTCTCCTGGTTCACTTGATGAATCACTCAAGCTAATCCTGTCCACCCGTTAAGGTAATTCCTTCCTTCTTAGAATGAAGCCAATCCACTAATCAGGTAAATGTTACAACTGCACTTGAAATCTACAAGTGACTAACAATACACTGACTTAGCTCACACTAAGATTCACTCTCTAAGTCTTCTCTAGGATCCGATCAACCTTGATCTCCTAAAGGTAAACTAAACAACTGTTTAAGAAAGATTTTTTACAAAGAATATGCTTCTGAAAAGCTTGTAGTAAACACAATGAATTCAAAGATGAAAGAATGCTTAGAAAGTTTGAATATAGCTTGCGCGTGTGAGATTCTTCCAATAGCATCTTTCAATCTTCAGCCTCTATTTATACTCCAAGGATTAGGGTTTGAACGCTTCATGGGAATGCTACCGTTGGAGGGCAGGTCTTGAATTTCCAGCTTCTGCTGTGGCTGAGAATGTTAGGTAGGTCGTCAGGATAGTACATTTGCTTTTGTACTTTGGATAGTTACTCGACCTTTAACCTAGTAGACTTCTGATCAGAGGAATGCTTCGTGTTGGAACTTGTGAAGCTCGTTGATCAGAGTCAGAGGGAAGCATGGATCCTCTGACCGTTGTATCTTCTGATTCTGAACTCAGAGCGAAGTACTTGGTCTTCAGAGCCATTTTGCTTATGGACTTCAGAGTCTCCACTTTTCAGCTTCTAGATCTTCAGAGTCTTCTACACCATCAGAACATCTGAACCTTCAGAGTGTCTGGGTTGCCAGATCATCTAGATCTTCAGAACTTCAAGTGAGCTGAGTCCTTATCAGAGCTTGATATACTTCAGATCTTCTGAAGCTTTTCTACTGTTCAGATTGAACATAGAGATTGCGAAAGTGTTGCTTGGGACACTCTTTAAGCACAGTGCTTCTTATTTGTGTGAGATTGGATTAAGGTCAGAGCTTGTAAGATCACACTCAGAGAAACACGTTAGATTATCAAAATTGTTCATACTAAAAATGTTAACTTGTAATCATCAAAAAATAGAGTTGTACTACTCGATCAAAACTTGATCTTACAATCTCCCCCTTCTTGATGATGACAAAACCAAGTATTTTGATGTACAATTCTTAAACAATAAACTGAATTCACTCAGAGTTTAGAGAAAAGGAAATAAACTTATCCTGATGTGAATGGTTTATTTTGCTCATTCTGAATCCAAGTCATAACTTGATTCTGAGCTTAGCTCCCCCTGAATCTAAGACTTGATGAAAACGTTAGTAATGTCTAGATTCTGAGCTAAATAATATAAGAGTTTAGAGTAAAAACGCATGACATAGATGAAATGAAATAATCAGAGCGCATAAGTATTCAAAGTCACGAGAGGATATCAGAGTCAACTGAAATCACTTCAGAAGAAGTGAGTTGTATTCCTTGTATTTGCCCAGTGACACATCTATGGTCATAAAGGTGGAACTCTTAAATTCTCCAAAAATAAAAAGAAATCACTCTAACACAGCTTACACATCAAAAACTGGGTGTACTCCCCCTTTTTGTCATAAGCAAAAAGCTTGGGGTGTGAAAAACTTAGCTTGAAGTCCAAGGTACTCCCCCTTAAAGAAGGTCTAAGTTTCAAAAAGATGGAGAAATAAAGGAAATTAGCGAATTAAAGAAAAGAATTAATGCATGTAGAGAACGTTTACCACCGACCACGGGAGTAAAGAGAAGCGTGAGTTACTAAGAATTTATCCTTGAGAAACTGCAGTAGCAATAACTTCCGGAGAGAAAAGGAGGCTTATATAAAGCGGGTAGAAACAAGTAAGCTTCATAACAAGATTAATTCCATAAAAAGATATGGCTTCATACATGCTTGCATTAGAAGAGCTCAGAAGGAAAGCCTTCAAGGAAGATATGTTCCTCAATATTAGGCACCCTGATGGTACAAGAACCATACAAGAGCTGACGAAGACACTGCTGGAAGAGAATCTTGGTCAAGAGTTGGAAAAAGATCTGAAGGAATTCCTCTGCTTCGTGGAGGAGATTCAAGAGCTATGCCAGCTTGAGCTGAATCTGCTGGAAGAGAAAGAAACAGTGGAAAAGAGACTCAAGACGATGGAAGATAGTCTGGAGAAGAATGAGCTGAGCATCAAGCTCAGCAACATAGAGTATACACTGGATCGTCTGGAGAGGGAAAGAGTTCAGCAGCGCCAGGAATGCAGAAGAATGAGGAAGGATCATCCATTCTAGATATAGGGAAATGTATGATGTAATGATTATGATTTATATATGAATAAAGAAAAGTTTTGCAAACATATGTTATAAAAGATGCAAAAAGAAACACAGAATAAGCAAATACCGAAGAAAATAAACAAATATAGCAAATAACTTAAAATAGGAAAACAATAAACTAAAACGTTAAATAATTAAGAAAGAAAACCGAAAGAAATCCTAAAAACTAGGGCTTGGTAGTGCGACGCAGAAGTTCTTGAAGTGCTCGATTCATGTCGATCAGGAGAGTCTCATGAGAGTTGAGACGTTATTCCAAAATGTAAAGTCTGGAAGAGCTTGGCTGTGTAGAAGTAGAGGGAACATCCTGAGCAGAGTGAGGAGCTTGAGTGGATTGAGAATCAGCATGTGCGAAAGGCACTGGTGCAAGAGCTTGACATATGAGAGCTTCAGCTTCAGCTTGTAACCTTTCAGCTTCTAACCTTGCATTTGCAACTTTTGCAGCCTCTTGACGTGCACATTCTTCTGCTTGTTCTTTCTTTCTTCTGGCTTCCTCAACAGCTTCAAGTAACTCAACTCTCAGCTGTGGTTCATGCAAAGCCACTCTTCTGTTGAAACGCTGCCTAGCAGCCTCAATCATCTGATCTCTTTTCGCGGTGAGATGACTCATCATAATAGGAACTTGAGAAATTATTCAATCACTCAGACGATTCCATTCCTCAGCAACAGAGTCAGAATTCTCACTGAGGTCAGTGTGACCTTGTACATTGCGAATCATCAGCGATGCTTCATGATTAAACACACTGATGCACTCAAGAAGGGAGTTTGGCTTGAGGTAGGTATAGGGAACGATGGAAAGATTGGTTTCAGGAGAAGTAGGGTGGTTGCTGCTATTTTCCTCAAAAACACTTTGAGGAGAACCAACATCTAAGGTTTGGACATTTGAAGTTTGGATCTCAAGGTTTGGCTCATAGGTTTCAACTTCAGGGTTTGGTGACCTAACCGAGGAATGGTTAGATACTGAGTTTTCTGGTTCTGGTTGAACAGGTTGAGCTAAAGGGTCTGCTGCATTCAGAGGGTCAAGTATAGGATGATCTGGGTCAACTAGACGTTCTGGTCTAGGTCCAAGGTATCTCCTTGGGCTAGGTACAGTGTGGTAGTACTCAGGAATGGCAGACTCTTTATCCTTCGCAATTTGAACAAATTTGCGAACAAATTCATAGTTATTGGAGGGTGAGGAGTCAGCAACATTTGTGGGAAAAGATACAGAGGGACAGGGAGTTGTGGAATCTGTATCAGTTGTTCTGCGAACAGGACGTTCTGAGGCTCTGGGGACAGAGTGATCAGAAGGTCTGGGTTCAGGTTCAAATTGTTCTAGGATAATGGGTTCAGAGGTTTGTGGGTTATATTGAATGGTTATGGGTGAAGTAGGTTCAAAAGGTCTTGGAGTCTGAAGCATGTTCCAAAGAGGTGCTTCTTGTTGAGAAGGTTGGAAAATGAAGACCTAGGTGAAGTGGGTGGAGAAGTGGTTTGATCAGCTAGTTGGGACTCTGGAATAGGAGCGAGTTGGGTGGTAGTGCGGTTAAGGAGAGCAGATATGGGGAGTGCATCAAGTGAATTTAAATCATCATCAGTATCTATAACAGCAGACTTACTTGATGATCACACTGCAGACTGAGTAACTCTGGCAGAAGTCTCCATTCTGATAACTTCAGCAGCTGGTTCCACATGGGTTGGCTTCTCCACAATCCTGACTTGCTTCTTTTTCTTCTTTGGAGGAAGAGCATCACCATCATCACCATCAGATGGAGCATCTGGCTTGGTGGGTTCCTCATGCTTCCTCTTAGGCTTGTCAGCCTTCTTCTTCTTCTTCTCCTGACCATCAGAAGGATCAGACTCTTCAGAGGATTCCTCCAAGACGATTTTTCTCTAAGTTTTCTTCTTGGGAGGAGAATCAAACTCTGGAGCTGGTGACAGGTTTCTGAAGAACTCATCCACATCTATCTCATAACCTTGTCACCTCAAGTCATCAATGTAGCACAAGATAGCAGTCGGACCATCTGCTTGGAACCATAGAGGATAATCAGTCAGAGGGACTCTTCTCTTTCTGATTTCATCAGAAGTATCTTCATGAGCAGGTGCAACCTTAGTCTTGACCAATCCCATCTTCTTCAGGGATGTGGAGGTGAAGACATCACTAGCAATGGTTGACAGATCCTCTGTGCATCTTGTCGTAATCAGATCTTCTATCAATTTGCTCTCAATGAAGAGGTCTGAGAGCAGTCTTCCAAAAGGAATGTACTTGATGGCAGACTTGAGAGAAGCAGTGATTCTGGATTTCCTGATACACTCTTTGAGGTAAGAGAACAGGAAGAAGGGAATGCAGATCTTCTTGTGATCTTGAATGAAGAACAACATCACTTTCTGACAAAAGTTGATGTAGTCTGGAGAGCTTCCCTTTGGCCTCTGATTGATGCAATGAAGCAGAATCTTGTGCCAAATCCTCATCTTTGGATGAAGATCCACTACCTTGTAGTCACTCTTGCCAGGCTTATAGGTTGAGTAGAGAGCCTTGTTGGTTTCTTCTTTTGTTATGGGTTTCACCTTTGATTCCGTCAGTTGGAATCTGTAGCATGTGCCAGTGTGCTCACCCAGAAGATCAACAATTGATTTTTCTGTTATATTGATCCTTCTGCCAGCAATGTAAGAAACCACTTGAGTGTCATAACATGGACCTCGAAGCCTGTTGAAGTATTCTTCCCAGCCTTGAACGCGAACTTCAGGACGAAGATCATACCCATTTGTAGCAATATTGTCCAGGTCGAATCTCCACTCAGCAAGAACCTGGAGGTCACTAGGAGGGAAGACACAAGTCACGGAACAACTGAAGGTATGAAAAACGGTAGAAAGGGGGGGGGGGTTTGAATAACGTTTTCAAGATAAAGCTTCCACCTTAAATATTTTGACAAATCTTTCGAGAACTTAAGTGCTAAAGATAAGAGATAGAAAAGCACACAAGGATTTTATCCTGGTTGACTTGATAAATCACTCAAGCTACTCCAGTCCACCCGTTAAGGTGATTTCTTCCTTCTTAGAATGAAGGCAATCCACTAATCAGGTAAGAGTTACAACTGCACTTGAAACCTACAAGTGACTAACAATTACACTGACTTAGCTCACACTAATATTCACTCTCTTAGTCTTCTCTAGGATCCGATCAACCTTGATCTCCTAAAGGAACTAAACAAACTGTTTATCAAAGAATTGTTTACAAGAGATTTGCTTCTAAAAAGCTAATAGTAAACTCAATGAATTTCAGATGAAAGAAAGCTTAGAAGAATTTGAATTTGTCTTGCGCGTATATGAATGCTTCTAGCCGCTTCTTTCAGTCTTCAGCCTCTTTATATACTCCAAGGATTAGGGTTGACCGTGGCATGGGAAATGCTACCGTTGGATGGCAGTTCTGGAAAATCCAGCTTCTGCTGTGTCTGAGACTGTTAGGTAGGTCGTCAGGAAGGTACAGTTGCTTTTGTAATTGGATAGCGACTTGACCTTTAAACCTAGGAGACTTCTGATCAAGAGAAAGCTTCATGTTGGAACTTGTGAAGCCAGTTGATCAGAGTCAGAGGGAAAGCCCAGATCCTCTGACCATTGTTTCTTCTGATTCTGAACCCAGAGGGAAGTACATGGTCTTCAGAGTATCTTGCTTCTGGACATCAGAATTTCACTAATCAGCTTCTGGATCTTCAGAGTCTTCTACACCATCAGAATATCTGAGCCTTCAGTGTTTCTTGGTTATCAGACTTTCTGGATCTTCAGAACTTCTAGTGACTGAGTCCACATCAGAGTTTGTATAACTCCAGAACTTCTGAAGCTTTTCCACTGTTCATACTGAACATGGTGAATGCGAAAGCGTTGCTTGGGTCGCTCTTTATACACAGTGCTTCTGATTTGTGTGATATTGAGTTGAGGTCAGAGCCTGTAAATAGCACACTCAGAAAAACACGTTAGAGTACCACAATTGTTCATATCAAAAGGTTAACTTGTAATCATCAAAACATAGAGTTGTACTACTAGATCAAAACTTGATCTTACAATCTCCCCCTTTTTGATGATGACAAAACTAAGATTTTTGATGAACAATTCTTAAACATTAAACTGAATTCACTCAGAGTTTAGAGATATAGAACAAGACTTATCCTGATGTGAATAGTTTATCTTGCTCATTCTGAATTCAAGTCACTGCTTGATTCTGAGCTTAGCTCCCCCTGAATCTAATACTTGATGAAAACATTAGTAAAGTCTAGATTCTTAGCTAAATGATATAAGAGTTCAGAGTGAAAAACTTATGACATAGATGAAAATAGAGTAATCAGAGCGCATAAGTAATCAGAGTCACGGACAAGGTATCAGAGTCTTGGGTATCAGAGTTGAAGGTATGAAAAACGGTAGAAAGGGGGGGTTTGAATAACGTTTTCAGTATAAAGCTTCCACCTTAAAGATTTTGACAAATCTTTCGAGAACTTAAGTGCTAAAGATAATAGATAGAAAAGCACACAAGGATTTTATCCTGGTTCACTTGATAAATCACTCAAGCTACTCCAGTCCACCCGTTAAGGTGATTTCTTCCTTCTTAGAATGAAGGCAATCCACTAATCAGGTAAGAGTTACTACTGCACTTGAAACCTACAAGTGACTAACAATTACACTGACTTAGCTCACACTAAGATTCACTCTCTTAGTCTTCTCTAGGATCCGATCAACCTTGATCTCCTAAAGGAACTAAAACAAACTGTTTATCAAAGAATTGTTTACAAGAGATTTGCTTCTAAAAAGCTAATAGTAAACTCAATGAATTTCAGATGAAAGAAAGCTTAGACGAATTTGAATATGTCTTGCGCGTATGTGAATGCTTCTAACCGCTTCTTTCAGTCTTCAGCCTCTTTATATACTCCAAGGATTAGGGTTGAGCGTTGCATGGAAAATGCTACCGTTGGAGGGCAGTGAAGGTATGAAAAACGGTAGAAAGGGGGGGTTTGAATAACGTTTTCAGAACAAAACTTCCACCTTAAAGATTTAGACAAATCTTTCGAGAACTTAAGTGCTAAAGATAAGAGATAGAAAAGCACACAAGGATTTTATCCTGGTTCACTTGATAAATCACTCAAGCTACTCCAGTCCACCCGTTAAGGTGATTTCTTCCTTCTTAGAATGAAGGCAATCCACTAATCAGGTAAGAGTTACAACTGCACTTGAAACCTACAAGTGACTAACAATTACACTGACTTAGCTCACACTAAGATTCACTCTCTTAGTCTTCTCTAGGATCCGATCAACCTTGATCTCCTAAAGGAACTAAACAAACTGTTTATCAAAGAATTGTTTACAAGAGATTTGCTTCTAAAAAGCTAATAGTAAACACAATGAATTTCAGATGAAAGAAAGCTTAGAATATTTTGAATATGTCTTGCGCGTATATGTGTTTCTTTCTAGCCGCTTCTTTCAATCTTCAGCCTCTATATATACTCCAAGGATTAGGGTTGAGCGTTGCATGGGAAATGCTACCGTTGGAGGGCAGTTCTGGAAAATCCAGCTTCTGCTGTGGCTGAGAACGTTAGGTAGGTCGTCAGGAAGGTACACTTGCTTTTGTACTTGGATAGCGACTTGACCTTTTAACCTAGGAGACTTCTGATCAGGGGAATACTTCATATTGGAACTTGTGAAGCCGGTTGATCAGAGTCAGAGGGAAAGCACAGATCCTCTGACCATTGTATCTTCTGATTCTGAACTTAGAGGGAAGAACATGGCCTTCAGAGTTTCTTGCTTCTGGACTTCAGAGTTTCCACTATTCAGCTTCTGGATCTTCAGAGTCTTCTACACCATCAGAACATCTGAACCTTCAGTGTTTCTTGGTTATCAGAACTTCTGGATCTTCAGAGCTTCTAGCGACTGAGTCCACATCAGAGTTTGTATAGCTTCAGAACTTCTGAAGCTTTTCCACTGTTCATACTGAACATGGTGAATGCGAAAGCGTTGCTTGGGTTACACTTTATACACAGTGCTTCTGATTTGTGTGAGATTGAGTTGAGGTCAGAGCCTGTAAATAGCACACTCAGAAAAACACGTTAGAGTACCACAATTGTTCATATCAAAAGGTTAACTTGTAATCATCAAAACATAGAGTTGTACTACTAGAT
Organism: Lotus japonicus; assembly: GCF_012489685.1. NCBI lineage: Eukaryota > Viridiplantae > Streptophyta > Magnoliopsida > Fabales > Fabaceae > Lotus > Lotus japonicus. The sequence continues at coordinate 66,615,002 of NC_080043.1, forward strand.
CAAAACTTGATCTTACAATCTCCCCCTTTTTGATGATGACAAAACTAAGATTTTTGATGAACAATTCTTAAACATTAAACTAAATTCACTCAGAGTTTAGAGATATAGAATAAGACTTATCCTGATGTGAATAGTTTATCTTGCTCATTCTGAATTCAAGTAACTGCTTGATTCTGAGCTTAGCTCCCCCTGAATCTAATACTTGATGAAAACGTTAGTAAAGTCTAGATTCTGAGCTAAAAAATATAAGAGTTCAGAGTGAAAAGCTTATGACATAGATGAAAAACGAATAATCAGAGCGCATAAGTGATCAGAGTCATGGACAAGGTATCAGAGTCTTGGGTATCAGAGTCAACTTAGAATCACTTCAGAAGAAGTGAAATGTATTCCTTGTATTTGCCCAGTGACACATCTATGGTCATGAAGGTGGAACTCTTAAAATCTCCAAAAGAAAAATAAGTCACACTAACACATCTTACAAATCAAAAACTGGGTTTACTCCCCCTTTTTGTCATAAGCAAAAAGCTTGGGGTGTGAAAAACTTAGCTTGAAGTACAAGGTACTCCCCCTTAGAGAAGGTCTAAGTTTAAAAGAAAATGAAAACGATGTAAGAATCAGAGTTAGGCGAAAATAAATAGAAGAGTTAATGCAAGGGATGAACGTTTACCACTGGTCAAGTGAGTAAATAGAAGGGTCAGTTACCAAGAACTTAACCTAGAGAAACTGTAAGAGCATTAACTTTCAGAGAGAAAGTGAAACCTATAAAAAGCGTTGGAGAGAAAGGTAAGCTTCACACCTCGAATAATTTTCAGTAAAAAAAATGGCATCATACAACGTAGCACTAGAAGAGCTGAGGAAGAAGGCCTTTGAAGAGGACTTGTTCCTGAACATCAGGCATCCAGAGGGTGCAACTACCATCGCGGAGCTGACACGGACACTGCTGGAAGAGGACCTGCGTCCAGAGTTGGAGAGAGACCTGAAGGAATTTCTTGCCTTCGTGGAGGAGGTGCAAGAACTCAGCCGGCTTGAACTCAAGCTGCTGGAAGAGAAAGAGAGTTTGGAAGAGAAGCTCAAGACTTCAGAAGAGATTCTGGAGAGGGATGAGCTAAAGATCAGGCTCAGCAACATCCAGCATGTACTGGAGCGTCTGGAGAAGGATAGGTCAGAGCAGCGCCAGGAGTGCAGAAGAATGAGGAGAGATCCTCCATTCTAGATTATATGATGGAAAGAAATATGATGTAAACACAAAACAATTATGAATAAAACGAGTTTAGCAAACATATGTGACATAAGTATATAGTTATGCATATATAATCACAAACGAACAAAAGAGAATAAATAAATAAAAAGAAACAGAGTTTAACAAAGGAAAACAAAGGTAACGAAAAAGAAGAAAAAGAAGAGATCCTAAAACTAAGGTTTGTCAGTGCGTCGCAGAAGTTCCATCATCATGTGCTTCATCTCAATCAGCATGGATTCATGAGTGTCAAGACGTTGTTCCATGATGTCGAGTCTGGATGAGCTTGTCTGAGTAGAACTGGAAGGAACATTCTGAGCAGCTTGAGGATCTGGAATGGAAGCAGAAGCAGCAGGAGTAAACACAACTGGTGCAAGTGCTTGGCATCTAAGAGCTTCAGCCTCAGCTTCAAGTCTCTCTGCCTCAAGTCTGGCTTGTTCAGCTTGAGCTGCTGCTTGACGTGCAGCTTCTTCTGCTTGTTCTTTCTTTCTCTTGGCTTCTTCAATAGCTTCAAGAAGCTTATTTCTCTGTTCTAGTTCATGAAGAGCCACCCTTCTAGCAAACCTTTGCTTTGCAGCCTCAATGCTCTGACTGCCCTCTGCATGCAGGAGCTGCATCATAATCGGAACTTGAGCCACTAGCCAAGTGCTCAGATTGTTCCACTCATCAGCCACATTTTCAGCATTCTCACTGAGATCAGTCTGACCGTGCACATTGCGGAGCCTCAAGGAGGCTTCATGATAGAAGATATTGATGCACTCAGAGAGAGATGTGGGTTGAAGGTGAGTATAGGGAATTATGGAGAGGTTGGGTGCAGGAGAGGTTGGGTGATTGCTGCTATGAGCTTCAGAGGCACCTTGTGGAGAACCAATGTTAATCATGGGTGCATTGGGTTCAGAGGTTCCAAGGTGAGGGTCTGAAGTTTCAACCAGAGGGTGAGGTGATCTAACCGAGGATTGGTTAGACACTGATTGTTCGGGTTCAGGGTCTGGTTGAATGGGCTCTTGTTGGTCAGGGACAGGGTGAGCTTGTTGAACTAAGGGGTCTGCCTCTTGGATAGGATTGGCCAAGATAGGTTCATCTGGGTCAACTAGACGTTCAGGTCTAGGGCCAGGATATCTCCTAGGGCTTGGACAGGTAAGGTAATACTCTTCCAAGGCAGACACCTTCTCTTTTCTAACCTCCAAGAATTTTCTAATTGATTCAGAGTTATTGGAGGGAGAAGAATCAACAACATTGATTGGGAAGGATACAGGTGTAAAGGCTGTTGAAGAGTCTGTATCCGTGGTTCTGGCAGCAGGACGTGATGATGCTCTGGGAGCAGAGTGATCAGACGTTCTGGGTTGTGGTTCTGTTTGGTTGGGCTCTGGTTGGTCATGGATGATGGGTTCAGAAGATAATGGGTCGTACGGAATGGTAAGGAGAGAGGTTGGATCTTCTGACCTAGAGGTTGGGTTCTGAAGCAAATTCCAGAGAGGTGCTTCGGTAGAAGAAGGTTGAAAGAAGGAGGATCGTGGGGAATGTGGTGGAGAGGTGGTTTGTGCGGCTGGTTGGGATTCAGGAATAGGAGTGAGGGGATTTGAGGAGTGTTGAAGCAAGGCAGAAATAGGAAGTGCATCAAATAAATTCAAATCATCATCAGAAGCAAGTGCAGGCTTACTTGAATGTGCTGATGATCGAGTCACTCTGGCAGGAGGTTCAGTCCTTCTGACCACTGCAGCAGCTGGTTCCACCCGAGTAGGCTTCACCACGATTCTGACCTTCTTCTGCTTCTTCTTTGGAGGACCATCCTCACTATCACTATCATGACCATCATCAGGCTTTCTCTTTGTCTTCTTGACCAGAGGGACATCAGATTCTTCAGAGGATTCTTCCAGAACCATCTTCCTCTGAGCTTTCTTCTTGGGAGGAGAAGGAAACTCTGGAGCTGGCGGCAGTCTGCTGAAGAAATCATCAAGATCAATCTCGAATCCTTGAGCCCTGAGGTCTTCAACATAGCATCTGATGGCTTCAGGATTGTCTGCTTGAGTCCACAGTGGGTAGTCATTCAGAGGCATCCTTCTTCCTCTGATCTCAGAAGATGTGTCTTCATGAGCAGGAGCAATCTTCTTCTGGACCAAACCCATCTTCTTCAGAGAGTTGGCAGTGAAGACATCGCTGACAATTGTGCTCAAGTCCTCTGTGCAACCAGCATTGATCAGGTCTTGAGTGAGGCCACTCTCAATGAAGAGATCAGACAGCAGTCTCCCAAAGGGGATATACTTGATTGCTGACTTGATTGAGGCAGTAGTCCTAGACTTCCGGATACACTCCTTCAAGTAGGAGAACAGGAAGTAGGGAAGGCAGATCTTCCTCTTGTCTTGAATGAAAAACAGCATCGCCTTCTGGTTGAAGTTGATGTAATCTGGGGAACTGCCCTTCGGTCTCTGATTGATGCAGTTGAGCAGGATCTTGTGCCAGATCCTGAGTTTGGGGTGAAGGTCCATCACCTTGTAACTTGTCTTTCCCGGTTTGAAAGTGGTGTACAGGGCCTGGTTGGTTTTGTCTTTGGTGCTGGGTTTCAGCTTCGACTCAGTGAATTGGAATCGAAACCCATAAGCAGTGTCTGCACCTAGCAGATTCACGAATGACTTCTCCGTGATGATGATCTTCCTGCCAAGAATATGAGATACCACTTGAGTATCATCGCAGTCGGCGTGCTTCCAGAATTCCTTGACCAACTTCTCATACACCGGTCCTCGAAGTCGGTTGAAGTAGTTTCCCCAACCTTGAGCTTGGACTTCAGGACGAAGATCAAACCCATTTGCAGCCAGGTTGTCGAGGTCGAATCTCCATTCTGCCAGGACTTGGAGTTCCTCAGGAGCAAATACGCAGTGAACGGCACAGCCCCGTTCTGCAATTGGAACAATCTGCTCTTGAGCTTGAACTTGTTCTTGTGTCGGATGCTCAGAGCCCCTTTGACCCGTTGCTAGACCAACTACCATGTGAGGGAACTGAGGTGCATCTGCAGTAGATCTTCTGGTTTGTCTCACCATTTTGAAGTGGTTGAAGGTTTGAGGTAGAAGATGAAGGTTGAAAGATGAAGAGAGATCGAGAGAGAAATCGAGAAAAAACGGTTTTGAAAAGCAGAGAGAGCGAGAGTGAAAACCGGAAGTGAAGAGAACGTGTGTGTATAGTGGGTTTTATCAAATAACCGTTGTTGATTCAAAAGCACTATAAGATCAACGGTTGAAAATTAAAGATAGATAGTAACAGTAAAATACACAAATCACACACAGGAGATAAGCATATCTACACGCAATCATAACAGACTGTCACACGGGCACAAGGAACTATGCATCAGAAATTCTGACACACATGTTGTTGTCTCAGCGTCAGAGTCAGTACCAGTGGGTACACACACTCTGATTGAGTTACCTTCTGGACTAGACATCTTCTGATCAAGAAGTATCATAGTCAGAGGTTCTGATCCATCTTCACTCTGGACAAAAGTCCATGTTTAGATTTTTCAGAATAAAATTAAATCTATCCTCTGCTAAGGGCTTTGTAAAGATATCTGCCCATTGATGGTCAGTATCAACAAACTTCAGAAGAAGTACGCCCTTCTGTACATAATCTCTAATAAAGTGATACTTTACCTCAATGTGCTTTGCCCTTGAATGCAAGATAGGATTCTTACTCAATGAGATTGCAGCAGTGTTATCACAATAGATTGGGATATTGCTCTCAAGGATCTGATAATCCTCCAGCTGATGTTTCATCTAGAGCATCTGAGTGCTGCATATTGCTGCTGAGATATATTCTGCCTCTGCAGTTGATAGTGCAATGGTTGATTGCCTCTTGCTTGCCCATGAGACTAGATTGCTTCCCAGAAACTGACAATTTCCGGAAGTACTTTTTCTATCTGTTCTATCTCCAGCATAATCAGCATCACAATAACCTGAAAGCTTATAATCTGATGTTTTCTTATACATCAAGCCAAGGTTAGTGGTGCCTTTCAAATACCTTAGGATCCTCTTAACAGCAGTTAAGTGGGTTTCCCTTGGATCTGATTGGAAACGAGCACATAAGTGAACACTAAATAATATGTCTGGCCTAGATGCAGTTAAGTATAGAAGTGAACCTATCATTCCACGATAGAGCTTCTGACATACTTTACCACTTTTATCTTCTTTCTCCAAAATGCATGTAGGATGCATTGGAGTCTTGGCCACTGTAGATTCCAGCATATTGAACTTCTTCAGAAGTTCTTTAGTGTACTTGCTCTGATGGATATATGTTCCTTCTGGTGTTTGATCAACTTGTATTCCCAGAAAGTACTTTAATTTTCCCATCATACTCATCTCAAATTCAGCCTGCATCATCTCAGAAAATTCTTTGCATAGAGATTGATTAGCAGAACCAAATATAATATCATCAACATAAATTTGCACAATTAAGATATCATCTTTATAAGTCTTGCAAAAAAGAGTTGTATCTACTTTACCCCTTACAAACTCATTCTCCAGAAGGAATGAGCTAAGTCTCTCATACCATGCTCTGGGAGCTTGCTTCAGACCGTAGAGTGATTTCTTCAATTTGAACACATGGTCTGGTTTCTTTTCATCTTCAAAACCTGGGGGTTGATGAACATAGACTTCCTCTGAGATATAACCATTTAGGAAGGCACTCTTTACGTCCATCTGATGTAGAACTATGTTGTGATTTACTGAGAAGGAGATCAACAGTCTGATTGCCTCCAGTCTTGCTACCGGAGCAAATGTTTCAGTGTAGTCTATTCCTTCCTGCTGGCTGTAGCCTTGAGCAACTAGCCTTGCCTTGTTTCTGACTACATCTCCTTTCTCATTTAGCTTGTTTCTGAATACCCATTTCGTTCCAATAACATGGACATTCTCAGGCTTCTTCACTAAGCTCCAAACATCGTTCTTGGAGAATTGCTTTAATTCTTCTTCCATGGCCAGAATCCAATCCTTGTCCTGAAGAGCTTCATCTATGGACTTGGGTTCAATTAAGGACACCAATCCTTTCAGACTCAGCAAGGTCTCTTCAGAGGGTCTGAAGGCAGATCTGGTTCTGACTGGTTCATCTTTGTTGCCCAGAATCAATTCCTTAGGGTGAGCTGCAGTGATTCTGCTCTTCTTCAGAGTTTGTGAGTTAGAGGGACCAGCTTCTTCCTCTGGTTCGTCTTCCTCTGGCTCAACTTCCTCTGGAGCTTTGCCTTTGTCAGAAACATTAATGCTTAAATCTGCAAACTTTTCAACTAGCTTTGACTGGTCAGAGTCAAGCTTATCATCAAATCTAACATGAATAGATTCTTCAATAGTCTTAGCATCAGTATTATAAAATCTAAAACCTTTAGATCTATCAGAATAACCAAGTAATAGACACTTAGAAGACTTAGCATCAAATTTATGCAATCTATCCTTAGTATTGAGAACATAACAAACACAGCCAAAAGGATGAAAATAAGAAATGTTGGGTTTTATGTTCTTCCACAATTCATAAGGAGTCTTATTCAGAATTGGTCTCACAGAGATTCTGTTCTGAATGTAACATGCTGTATTTACTGCCTCTGCCCAAAAGTGCTTAGCCATGCCAGTTTCTTGGAGCATGGTTCTAGCCATCTCCTGAAGAGTTCTGTTCTTCCTCTCAACAACACCATTTTGTTGAGGAGTTCTGGGACAAGAGAAATCATGTGCAATTCCATAGGAATCAAACAGACTCTCAAACTTGTCATTCTCAAACTCTCCACCATGGTCACTTCTGACACGCACAATCCTACAAGCCTTCTCGTTTTGCACTTGAGCAATGAAGGTAGAGAACACAGCATGAGACTCATCCTTGCGGGTTAGAAACTTTACCCATGTCCAGCGGCTATAGTCATCAACGATAACCATCCCATATCTCTTGCCACCTATAGACTCAGTTTTCACTGGTCCAAAAAGGTCTATATGCAGAAGTTCCAATGGCCTTGAGGTTGAGACAACATTCTTTGCCTTGAAAGGGACTTTTGTGAATTTGCCTTTCTGACATGCTTCACAAAGAGCGTCTGAAGCGAACTTCAGATTGGGTAAGCCCCTGACAAGATTTAGCTTGCTCAGCTGAGAAATCTTTCTCATACTGGCATGCCCTAACCGTCTATGCCATACCCACTGCTCTTCATCAACAGACAGAAGGCACTTCACATTCTGAGCCTCCAACTCAGATAATCTGATCTTATAAATGTTGTTCTTCCTCTTGCTGTTAAACAGAACAGAGCCATCGATCTGACTTACAGCCCGGCAGGACTTTTGATTGAATATAACATCATAACCCTTGTCAGCTAATTGACTTATAGACAATAAGTTATGTGTTAAGCCGTCTACCAATAAAACATTATCAATGCATGGACTACTATCTACACAAATAGTACCAGTACCAACAATTTTACCCTTTTCATTTCCTCCGAAGCCAACTTCGCCTCCAGGCTTAAGTTTCAGCTCTCGGAACATACGCTTTTCTCCCGTCATGTGACGCGAGCATCCACTGTCCAGATACCATGATTGGTGTTTCAGTGGAGCTATCAAGGATATCTGCAACATAGATAATCTTGTCCTTAGGTACCCACTTTCTGGGTCCACTTTTGTTAGTTACCCCAGAGGTTCTGATCACGTTGGGTGTCTCAACATAATATTTTAAAGGAATATTTGCATGATATTTAGTCATAGAGAAAGATCCCTTTTTAAGAGGGTTTTTAGCAATTTTAGCAGGTACAGGATCAGGCAATATGGTACCAGAGGGAACAAAGCATTCATACAAGGATTTAGCTTTAGACACAGAAGGCTCATTTCTAATTGGTTTAGAATAGCCAATGCCATGCATTCCATTTCTGCTTACGCCATAGATCATTGAAGCCATTAAGCTTCTATCCACGCTTTTAGCTAGGACTCTTTGAAAAGACTTTTCATACTAAGATTCATTTCTACAATCAGAGGCATCACAGGCAACAATTTCTTCTAACTTAGCAATCTGGTTCTTAAGCACAGAGTTAGAATTTACCAAAGCATGATTTTCATTTTTCAAATCAGAAATAATTTTCTCATGTTCAGAAGGAGTCTTGGAGACAGCAGATAAGTTCTTTTTCAACTTTTTATGCTTAGACAATAAAGAGTTATACTTATCCATGATATCAGACAAAGCATGTTTCAGTTCAGAGGTAGAGAAAGAAGCAAATACCTCATTTTCATCGTCTGAGTTAGGATCTCCTTCTGATTCTGAGTCAGAGTCAACAGCTTCCTTTGACTCTGCTTCCTTGTCTTTGACAATTGCCATGAGTCCTTGGACTTCACCATCAGAGTCAACATCCTCTGACTCTGATTCATCAAATGTCACCATCAGACTCTTCTTCGTCTTGAAGTGCTTCTTTGGCTTCTTGTCTTTCTTCAACTTTGGACAATCACTTTTGTAGTGCCCAGATTCTTTGCACTCAAAACATGTGACTTCCTTGATTGAAGATTTCTTCTGGCCTGAGGACTCATACTTTCCTTTTGCCTTTCCAGAGCCTTTGAACTTGCTCTGCCTGTGCTTCCAGATGCGGTTGAGTCTCTTGGAGATCAGAGTCAGCTCATCTTCATCAGAATCTTCTGATGCTTCTTCAGATTCTTCTTCTTCAGCTTGAAGAGCCTTTGACTTCTCAACCTTAGCCTTTTCAGATTTGGATTTCAAGGCTATGGACTTTTTCCTCAGATCTTGCATCTCTGAGCGTTTCAGCTCATGGCATTTCAAAATGCTGATGAGTTCTTCTAAACTCATATTCTCAACGTCTCTCGTGAGCTCTATTGAAGTCACCAAAGGCATCCAACTTTCAGGAAGACACCTGATGACCCTTATGACATGATCTTTTGTTGTGTAGCTCTTGTTGAGAGGTCGTATGCCAGCTACAAGCAATTGAAATCTGGAGAACATTTCTTCAAAGGACTCATTTGGCTCCATGATGAAGGATTCATACTTTTGGATCAAAGACAATGCCTTTGATTCTTTGACTTTCTTGTTTCCTTCATAAGACATCTTCAGAGATTCAAAAATGCCTTTAGCAAACTCACGATCTGTAATCTTCTGGTACTCCTCATAGGAAATAGCACTTAGAAGAATTGCTCTTGCTTTGTGATGTTGTGAGTACAGCTTCTTTTGATCTGCAGTCATCTCTGACCTTGGGATCTTCTTGCCATCTGCATCAACTGGACGCTCATAGCCATCCACAATAATATCCCAGAGATCTGCATCGAAACCCAGAAAGAAACTTTCCAGTCTATCTTTCCAATATTCGAACCTTTGACCATCGAACATAGGAGGCTTTGCGTTGTAACCATCTCTTTGAGTTTCACTGGTGGTGGCAGCCATTGTTTTTCACACCGGCCCGGATCACTGAACACTGTTAGGTGTGGTAATCAGAACTTGCGCTCTGATACCAATTGAAGGTATGAAAAACGGTAGAAAGGGGGGGGGGGTTTGAATAACGTTTTCAGAACAAAACTTCCACCTTAAAGATTTAGACAAATCTTTCGAGAACTTAAGTGCTAAAGATAAGAGATAGAAAAGCACACAAGGATTTTATCCTGGTTCACTTGATAAATCACTCAAGCTACTCCAGTCCACCCGTTAAGGTGATTTCTTCCTTCTTAGAATGAAGGCAATCCACTAATCAGGTAAGAGTTACAACTGCACTTGAAACCTACAAGTGACTAACAATTACACTGACTTAGCTCACACTAAGATTCACTCTCTTAGTCTTCTCTAGGATCCGATCAACCTTGATCTCCTAAAGGAACTAAACAAACTGTTTATCAAAGAATTGTTTACAAGAGATTTGCTTCTAAAAAGCTAATAGTAAACACAATGAATTTCAGATGAAAGAAAGCTTAGAATATTTTGAATATGTCTTGCGCGTATATGTGTTTCTTTCTAGCCGCTTCTTTCAATCTTCAGCCTCTATATATACTCCAAGGATTAGGGTTGAGCGTTGCATGGGAAATGCTACCGTTGGAGGGCAGTTCTGGAAAATCCAGCTTCTGCTGTGGCTGAGAACGTTAGGTAGGTCGTCAGGAAGGTACACTTGCTTTTGTATTTGGATAGCGACTTGACCTTTTAACCTAGGAGACTTCTGATCGGGTGAATACTTCATATTGGAACTTGTGAAGCCGGTTGATCAGAGTCAGAGGGAAAGCACAGATCCTCTGACCATTGTATCTTCTGATTCTGAACTCAGAGGGAAGAACATGGCCTTCAGAGTTTCTTGCTTCTGGACTTCAGAGTTTCCACTATTCAGCTTCTGGATCTTCAGAGTCTTCTACACCATCAGAACATCTGAACCTTCAGTGTTTCTTGGTTATCAGAACTTCTGGATCTTCAGAGCTTCTAGCGACTGAGTCCACATCAGAGTTTGTATAGCTTCAGAACTTCTGAAGCTTTTCCACTGTTCATACTGAACATGGTGAATGCGAAAGCGTTGCTTGGGTTACCCTTTATACACAGTGCTTCTGATTTGTGTGAGATTGAGTTGAGGTCAGAGCCTGTAAATAGCACACTCAGAAAAACACGTTAGAGTACCACAATTGTTCATATCAAAAGGTTAACTTGTAATCATCAAAACATAGAGTTGTACTACTAGATCAAAACTTGATCTTACAGGCAGTTCTGGAAAATCCAGCTTCTGCTATGTCTGAGACTGTTAGGTAGGTCGTCAGGAAGGTACAGTTGCTTTTGTACTTAGATAGCGACTTGACCTTTAAACCTAGGAGACTTCTGATCAGGGGAATGCTTCATATTGGAACTTGTGAAGCCGGTTGATCAGAGTCAGAGGGAAAGCCCAGATCCTCTGACCAATGTTTCTTCTGATTCTGAACTCAGAGGGGAGAACATGGTCTTCAGAGTATCTTGCTTCTGGACATCAGAACTTCACTAATCAGCTTCTGGATATTCAGAGTCTTCTACACCATCAGAATATCTGAGCCTTCAGTGTTTCTTGGTTATCAGACTTTCTGGATCTTCAGAACTTCTAGTGACTGAGTCCACATCAGAGTTTGTATAACTCCAGAACTTCTGAAGCTTTTCCACTGTTCATACTGAACATGGTGAATGCGAAAGCATTGCTTGGGTCGCTCTTTAACACAGTGCTTCTGATTTGTGTGAGATTGAGTTGAGGTCAAAGCCTGTAAATAGCACACTCAGAAAAACACGTTAGAGTACCACAATTGTTCATATCAAAAGGTTAACTTGTAATCATCAAAACATAGAGTTGTACTACTAGATCAAAACTTGATCTTACAATCTCCCCCTTTTTGATGATGACAAAACTAAGATTTTTGATGAACAATTCTTAAACATTAAACTAAATTCACTCAGAGTTTAGAGATATAGAATAAGACTTATCCTGATGTGAATAGTTTATCTTGCTCATTCTGAAGTCAAGTCACTGCTTGATTCTGAGCTTAGCTCCCCCTGAATCTAATACTTGATGAAAACGTTAGTAAAGTCTAGATTCTGAGCTAAATGATATAAGAGTTCAGAGTGAAAAACTTATGACATAGATGATTGAAACTTGTTGATATGGACTTCAGACAATTGTGCTTAGATTACTAAGTGAGATTCACTAAGCTAGATTGAAACTTTGAGGTTAAGATTGACCTTGAGAGTTGGGAATCACATACGAGTAAGAGATCTTACAGTTGTAGCTGTGACAATAGGAGTTGAATCTTAGAAGAATGAAGACCTGGAGATGAGTTCCGGGTTAAGACCATTGAGGTATAATATAAGAGTGATCTTGAAGTAAAGGAATTCTGGGTTGTGTAGGGTGTTAAGGTTGGTCATAAGTTGGTGATCGATTGATGTTGATTAGGAGGTTGCGGACATAATGACCATGTGATAAAATTTGAATGATGTTAGCATAATAAGTTATGATTATGGATAGCAGGATCAAGTGGTGAGTGTGGAAGCATGACTACATTTATCAGGTCGTTTGGGTAAGTGAAGGAGTTATAGTTTTTAAGAAACGGATATCCATTTAAGAAGTATTGAAGGATTAAAGGTCATTAGAGGACCAAACTTGGTGAAGGTTTAGGTTTTAAATCTATGAATGTCTGTCTAAGGTGTGTAGGACTCGAAGTTTGTCAGAATTTGATTGAGAGATTAAGAAGTTGAGTGACGAGATGGTGATGGAGTGACAAAAAGGAAAGTGTTAGTATTAAGATGAATACTTGAAGTTGTTATGTTTGGACAAGTTCCTCAGAGTCTAAGAGGGAATGAAACTTTGTTATGGATTTTGATGGTGCACATTACGGGTAACAAGTGAATTTTGCTAAAGTTGAATAAGAATCCTAGGGCTAAGGTTGTCCTAGAGAGCTGAGATTCCTGTACACATAAGAGATTTGGTGGTGTTAGCGGTTACGGTAAGAGTTAAATCTCAGAATGTTGAAGGATCGGATGATAAGATGGCTAGTTAAGTCCCTTGAGGTATAGTTATGATTTAATCTTCTAGAGGATAAGTCTCGATTGGTGCGAAGTGTTAGGGATTTCAGTAAGTGTAAATAGGTTTGAGTGAGGGAAGTTCTAAGGAAGAAGACGATAATAATGGATTGTTAGATATTAAGAAAAGGATTATCTTATAAGTTGTTGATAACTTGATGTTGAATGGGATAAGATTAGTGAAGGACAAGAACTAAGGACATAAATCGATTTTTAATTCGAATGGTGACTAAGTAGGAGATTGATTTCATTGTGCGAGTGATGATAGTTACGAAGTTGGATGTGACGTTAATGGACTATTAGATTCCAACGCAATATTTCGTCTAGGAGTTATCGAACGGACAAGTGGAGTTTTGGACTGTAGATGAAGATCACGAGGACGAGTTGAGTATTTACTTTAAGATGACAGAGAGGCACCGAGTTTAAGAAGAATTTCGGACGACCGAAAGTAAAGAAGTAAGTGGCTAAGATGGTGCGACTGCACGGAATGCCAACCGGTATCATTTCAAGAAGAGGTCCGACGCAAGTAATCGAGTCAGACGACATGAGGTTGAATGATGTTTTGTCTTTTGAGACGCCGATAGTTAGCAGTGGGGATAGAAGAGTGAAACAGTTAAGGGGAAGGCAGATTGCTTAAGTAAAGATTTTGAGGAACAATGACACAGGCACTACTACATGAGAATTGGAAGATAAGATCGAGGAACTGTATTCCGGACTTTCTCAGAACTCTGAGTTTCGAGGACGAAACTTTCTTTTTGGAGGGGAGTATTGTAAGACCCGGATTTTCGGAACAAGTTAATTTCCGACTCACGCGTGGAATCAGTGTAAGTGTGACAGGAGTTTGATATTTGAGAAAGATTAAGGAAGAAGAAAGTTCAGGAATTGCTCGAGGAATGTCGCGTTGTTTCTTTCGGAGCTAGTGCGAGTCGTCTGCACACCTGCCTTATGGCGAGCGTGTCCAGAATAGGCTATTTCGCTCTTAAAGCAACGTTTTGAGTGAGATTTCGAACTCTCGGAAAATTTAAAGTTTCTATTTATTTTTCCATCGACCAGCGTTTCATTTCGGAACTCTGGACTGTACGCACGATAGGTTTCACTTTTCGGATGTCCGCCGACGCTAATTTCTTTGCTTCGAAACCCTATTTTCGAGCAATGGATGAAGACTTTTTCTATTGGGGACTTCTAACGAAGATTCCGTTCGCGTTGCCAGACTTGTTTCGACATTTCCAATCTTTCTCCTGTTGGAAGTTTTGTCGTTTGAGCATCACAGCAAAAAGTAGTTTTTCGGGGCAGATTAACCGACACCGCTTTTGAGTTTTTCGATATCGTTTTTCCCAAATCCTAGATATTTGTTTTGAGTGCTGGAATTCTGACGCTAGAATCTCTCTTAGAATTCCACAGTGATCGTGCTGCAAAAATCGGAATCGCGAAATTTTCATTTTCCCGCGATTTCACCCGCCTATAAATAGTGCGAAAAAGCAAAATCTCACCATTCCACACCCATTGGAGCCGCGAGTTTGGGGAGCTTGGGGGAGAAGGAGATTTTCGCGAAATCTTGACCAATCTTCGTGCAGTTCGTCCCTACTTCTAGGTATCGAGGTAACTATCATGAATCCTGCCTCTGATTTCTGTTTCAGTTGAGTTTCTGAAGTCGTTTCTGTGCTCTAAGTTTTGAGCTTTTTCTAAAATTGTCCGATTTCTCTGATTTCTCGCTTGGGTTATGTTCCTTATGTTCCCCTGAGTCTAAAACCTCTGTCAGTAAACTCTGATTGCGATTCAGTTGTCCAGGATCTGAAAAATTGACTCAAAACTCTTTTTGTCTCACATTTCGAAACTTTATTGTCGTAAAGCTATAATCTGACTTCGTGCCTTTAGGATTTGTTGTCACGGATGTCATGAGGATCGTTGCTGTCAAATCCGTTTTCAGAACTGATAACTTTGAAGTTTTGAGCCTTTATTTTGGACCAAAATGCCCCTGCGTAGTCGTATTTCGACCCGATTGTCCGAAAATTGTTCCGACAGTTTCTTTGCCTTAGTTTTATCCTAAAACTACCTTGTGAATTGATTTGATCAAAGAAAAAGAGCCGAAGCCCTTTTTCCTTTGAGGCCGTGGACTATTTCCTTTAGGGGGGAGTTCTTCGGTTTCGAAAACTTGTCTTTTCGTACCTGATTGTCCTATTCTGAAGCTTTAATGCTTTGTCTGTCGTTTATGTATTGTTTTGCGATCGAACTAATCGATTTTGTTTGGTTTCTGCTTTGTTTTTCTCCGAGGTTCAGTTGAGGGAACTTTGGAAGACTCAGAGCAAATGTCAGAGGAGAACTTTGTTTGCGAAGCTGGAACAGCTCGAGGTTAGGGCAACTTACATATTAGCTATGACTGCATGATAGGCGTCGATAAATTCGACTTATGTTTTATCTGATGTTGATTATGATGATAAGTTGATGTTATGATGTTTTTCCATAACTTGTGATGTTGTGATATTGATGGATTGTGCGTTTTGACGCGACTTCGGAGTGGAGATTCATTGATCTGGTGATCTTTGATGTTTCGGGTTGGATGAACAACCCTAGGCAAGTTCAAACGAGGGGTTTGGGACTTAGCCATTTGTTGGGATTCGTTGGTTTACTTAGACTTTCCCCGGGAAACTTCTTTTGGGTGGTTGGTTTTCGGAAATCCTAGAATGAATAGAATTTTGTAAACTAGAGACTTTGGGAGACTTAGACTTTGAGAAATAAACTCATAACCTGACTAATTCAATTCGAAACGTTTTTACTAAATGAATAGTTATAGGAGAACTCAAGGGGAAAACATTTACGAAAGACGGGGAAAAGTCGACCTTTGTTGTGGGTTTGGAGAGTTATCGGAATTGGGGAAAGCCACTAAGGTGAGCTATGGTGATGATTGAAGTCACCGAGTACTTTAGTACTCTTGGGGAGTGTTGTGGAGCCGTGTTGTATTGACCGACACCTAGTGCTCTTGTTGTTTGGGCGGTGTTGTATTGACCGACACTAGACCCTTGTGTATTCTGTGGATCGAGTTGTGTTGTATTGACCGACACTTACTCCGAGTTGTGTTGTATTGACCGACACTAACTCATGGGTTTGTTGAGATTGGGTTGTGAGCTACACACTTTCGTGGTAAGGGCGATTCGTTGTTCGGCTAACCATATTGCATCAATCGGGTGAATAACGGGAATGGTTCACCTTGCATAAATGATGAATAACGGGAATGGTTCATCATATGGTGAATAACGGGAATGGTTCACCAAGGATGAATAACGGGAATGGTCCATCCATAGCGAAGAACGGGAAGCTTCACTGAGGCGTGAGACTTCGTGAAAGCATGGAACTTCACTGAAGCGTGAGACTTCGTGAAAGTAAGTAAGCTTCACTGAGGCGTGAGACTTCGTGAAAGCAGAAACTTCACTGAGGCGGGAGACCTCGTGGAGACGGGAACCTTCGCTGAAGCGGGAGACTTTGCGGAGGCGTGCAACTTCACTGAAGCGTGAGACTTCGTGAAGGCGCGAAACTTCACTGAAGCGTGAGACTTCGTGAATGTGTGAGATTTCACTGAAGCGTGAGACTTCGTGAAAGCGTAAGACCCCATTGAAGCGTGAGACTTCATGGAAGCGTGAGATTTCATCGTCGTTTACCCTAGGGCAACGACAGGGAACTTTGGTTTAGTTGGATACGTGTGTGTTGGGAGGACGATACATTGTTTGACTAACCTTATCACCTAACTCCCTATGTTGAGATTATGATGATTTGACGTTGATGAACATCGTTAGGTATTAATGATTGAACTGTGTAGGAGATTCGAGAACATGCTATGTATATACCTTAGAGTAGGCAATACATAACTTATATGTATATATATATACAACATATGTATATATCCCCTTTATCACAAGTTGATTGTATATCTATTGTATTCTGTAAGTTGACCCTAGCGCCTTGGCTTTGTTTGTATGTTTGTGTTTGGGCGGTCGGCCTGCTGCCAGGCGTCTGTCAGCCGGTTCGTGATGATTCGTTGTGCGGGAAAGACCCGGAGCGGAACGACTATTACTGAAGCTTTCGACGAGGACCCGGACTTCATACCTGATCGAGGGAGGGTCGATGATAGTAGTATGGGGTATGGGTGGCTAGAGTCTTTTGGAGTTGGTTGTTACTGTAATAGCTCTGATTCGTTTTGCTTTTGGGACAGGGTAGGTTCCCGACGCATGGCTTTTTGTGTGGTTCTCTTACGGAGGGATCACAGTGAGTCAGTCGGACCATAGGGGTCTTTGCTTAGGCCATATTGAGGCCGACTTTCTCCTAGTGGTTTGTAATTATAATTTTCTCACTTACACTTCTGGGTCTGTATATATTTGCCTACGGGCACACTGATTTGGAGTCACTGCGAGTGCGCGTGACATGGAGTGCAGCTGAGGCTGTACATGTATATATGTTGTATATCGGTTAGTTAGTTGTTGGGGTTTGTCTTTACTTTCTTATCACTTTGATTTAAAGGAAAGAAAACAAAAAAAAAATTACCTGTTTTCCGCCTAAAGTTTATTTTAGGTTACTAAAGTGACACCTGGAATTCGGGGTGTTACAGCAGTTCTGGAAAATCCAGCTTCTGCTATGTCTGAGACTGTTAGGTAGGTCGTCAGGAAGGTACAGTTGCTTTTGTACTTAGATAGCGACTTGACCTTTAAACCTAGGAGACTTCTGATCAGGGGAATGCTTCATATTGGAACATGTGAAGCCGGTTGATCAGAGTCAGAGGGAAAGCCCAGATCCTCTGACCAATGTTTCTTCTGATTCTGAACTCAGAGGGGAGAACATGGTCTTCAGAGTATCTTGCTTCTGGACATCAGAACTTCACTAATCAGCTTCTGGATATTCAGAGTCTTCTACACCATCAGAATATCTGAGCCTTCAGTGTTTCTTGGTTATCAGACTTTCTGGATCTTCAGAACTTCTAGTGACTGAGTCCACATCAGAGTTTGTATAACTCCAGAACTTCTGAAGCTTTTCCACTGTTCATACTGAACATGGTGAATGCGAAAGCGTTGCTTGGGTCGCTCTTTAACACAGTGCTTCTGATTTGTGTGAGATTGAGTTGAGGTCAGAGCCTGTAAATAGCACACTCAGAAAAACACGTTAGAGTACCACAATTGTTCATATCAAAAGGTTAACTTGTAATCATCAAAACATAGAGTTGTACTACTAGATCAAAACTTGATCTTACAAGAGTCAAATTAGAATCACTTCAGAAGAAGTGAAATGTATTCCTTGTATTTGCCCAGTGACACATCTATGGTCATAAAGGTGGAACTCTTAAATTCTCCAAAAGAAAAATAAATCACACTAACACATCTTACACATCAAAAACTGGGTTTACTCCCCCTTTTTGTCATAAGCAAAAAGCTTGGGGTGTGAAAAACTTAGCTTGAAGTACAAGGTACTCCCCCTTAGAGAAGGTCTAAGTTTAAAGAAAATGAAAACGATGCATGAATCAGAGTTAGGAGAAATAAATAGAAGAGGTAATGCAAGATAAGAACGTTTACCACCGGCCAAGGGAGTAAAGAGGAGGGTCAGTTACCAAGAACTTAACCTCGAGAAACTGTAGGAGCATTAACTTTCAGAGAGAAAGTAAAGCCTATATAAAGCGTTGGAGAGAGGGGTAAGCTTCACAACATCATACCAGAGAAAAATGGCATCAGACATGATCGCATTAGAGGAGCTGAGAAAGAGAGCCTTTGAGGAGGACTTGTTTCTCAACATTAGGCATCCAGAGGGTACAACAACCATCTCAGAGCTAACACGGACACTGCTGGAGGAGGACCTGCGTCCAGAGTTGAAGAGAGACTTGAGGGAATTTCTCGCCTTCGTGGAGGAGGTGCAAGAACTCAGCCAGCTTGAACTAAAGCTGCTGGAAGAAAAAGAGATCTTGGAAAAGAAGCTCAAGACTGCAGAAGAGATTCTGGAGAGGGATGAGCTAAAAGACAGGCTCAACAACATCCAGTATGCACTGGAGCGTCTGGAGAAGGAGAGGTCAGAGCAGCGCCAGGAGTGCAGAAGAATGAGGAGGGATCCTCCATTCTAGGATTTTAGGAAAAAGAAGGAAAATGTATGATGTAAAAGCGGTTATGATGAATAATAAAAAAAATTGCAAACATAATGTCAGATATATGCATAGATAATCACAAACGAGCAAAGTAAAGATTAACAAGAAAGAGCCAGAGGTTAACGAAATAAAACATAGATAAAGAAAAAGAAATCAAAACGAAGAGATCCTAAAGCTAGGGTTTATCAGATCGACGCAGAAGTTCCATCATCATTTGCTTCATTTCAATCAGCAGAGACTCATGAGTGTTAAGACGTTGTTCCACAATGTCGAGTCTGGACGAGTTTGGCTGTGTAGAACTAGAAGGAACATTCTGAGCAGCGTGAGGAGCTGGAGTGGAAGCAGAAGCAGCAGGAGTAAAAACTACGGGTGCAAGTGCTTGGCATCTAAGAGCTTCAGCCTCAGCTTCAAGTCGTTCTGTCTCTAATCTGGCTTGTTCAGCTTGAGCTGCTGCTTGACGTGCAGCTTCTTCTGCTTGTTCTTTCTTTCTTTTGGCTTCTTCAATAGCTTCAAGTAGCTTATGTCTCTGTTCTTGTTCATGAAGAGCCACCCTTCTAGCAAACCTTTGCTTTAAAGCCTCGATCCTCTGACTTCCCTCTGCATGCAGGAGCTGCATCATAACTGGAACTTGAGCCACTAGCCAAGTGCTCAGATTGTTCCACTCTTCAGCCACATGTTCAGCATTCTCGCTTAGGTCAGTCTGACCTTGCACATTGCGTAGCATCAATGAGGCTTCATGATAGAAAATATTGATGCACTCAGAGAGAGATGTGGGTCGGAGGTGAGTGTAAGGAATTATAGAGAGATTGGTTTCAGGAGAGGCTGGGTGATTGCTGCTGTGAGCTTCAGAGGCACCTTGTGGAGAGCCAATGTTAAACATTTGAGCATTTGGTTCAGAGGTTCCAAGGTGAGGTTCTGAAGTTTCAACCAGAGGATGGGGTGATCTAACTGAGGAGTGGTTAGACACAGATTGTTCTGGTTCAGGTTCTGGTTGAACAGGCTCTTGTTGGTCAGGGGCAGGGTGAGCTTGTTGAGCCAAAGGGTGTGCCTCATGTAAAGGATTGGCCAAGATAGGTTCATCTGGGTCAACTAGACGTTCAGGTCTAGGGCCAGATATCTCCTAGGGCTTGGACAAGTGAGATAATATTCTTCTAAGGTAGACACCTTTTCTTTTCTAACTTCCATGAATTTTCGAAGGGATTCAGAGTTGTTGGAAGGAGAAGAGTCAGCAACATTTGTTGGGAAGGATACAGGTGTAAGGGCTGTGGAAGAGAATGTATCCGTGGTTCTGGGAGCCAGACGTTCTGATGCTCTTGGGACAGAGTGATCAGATTTTCTGGGTCCAGGTTCTGTTTGGTTAGGCTCTGGTTGCTCATGGATGATGGGTTCAGAAGTTAATGGGTTGTACTAGATGGTAATGGGAGAGGTTGGTTCATCTGGCCTAGAGGGTTGGTTCTGGAGCAAATTCCAGAGAGGTGCTTCAGTAGGAGAAGGTTGAAAAAATGAAGACCTTGGGGAATGTGGTGGAGATGTGGTTTGTGCAGCTAGTTGGGACTCAGGAATAGGAGTGAGTGGATTTGAAGATTGTTTGAGCATGGCTGATATGGGGAGTGCATCAAATAAATTCAAATCATCATCAGAAGCAACTGCAGACTTACTTGATTGTGTTGATGATCTTGTCACTCTGGCAGGAGTTTCAATCCTTCTGATCACTTCAGCAGCTGGTTCCACCCGAGTAGGCTTCACCACAATTCTGACCTGCTTCTTCTTCTTCTTAGGAGAAGGAGGACCATCCTCATTATCACCATCATCACCATCATCTGGCTTGCTGGTTTCATCATGTTTTCTCTTGGATTGACCAGCCTTCTTCCCTTTGGTCAGAGGGACAACTGATTCCTCAGAAGATTCTTCTAGGATCATCTTCCTCTGAACTTTCTTCTTGATAGGAGAAGGAAACTCTGGAGCTGGCGGCAGTCTGCTGAAGAATTCATCGAGATCAATTTCATAGCCTTGAGCCCTTAGGTCTTCAACATAGCACCTAATGGCTTCAGGATTGTCTGCCTGTGTCCACAGAGGGTAGTCATTCAGAGGCACCCTTCTACTTCTGATTTCAGAAGATGTGTCTTCATGGGCAGGAGCAATCTTCTTCTTGACTAGGCCCATTTTCTTTAGAGAATTCGCAGTCAAGACATCACTGACAATGGTGGTCAGATCCTCTGTGCATCCAGCATTTACCAGATCTTGAATGAGGCCACTCTCAATGAAGAGATCAGACAACAGTCTCCCAAAGGGAATATACTTGATTGCTGACTTGATGGAGGCAGTGGTCCGAGACTTCCGGATACACTCCTTCAAGTAGGAGAACAGGAAGTAGGGAAGGTAGATCTTCTTCTTGTCTTGGATGAAGAACAACATCGCCTTCTGGTTGAAGTTGATGTAGTCTGGGGAACTTCCCTTTGGTCTCTGGTGTATGCAGTTAAGCAAAATTTTGTGCCAGATCCTGAGCTTGGGATGAAGGTCCATCACTTTGTAATTAGTCTTGCCCGGTTTGTAATTGGTGTACAGGGCCTTGTTGGTCTCATCCTTCGTCTTGGGTTTCAGCTTCGATTCAGTGAATTGGAAACGATACCCAAGAGCAGTTTCTGCACCCAGCAGATTCACGAACGACTTCTCTGTAATGATGATCTTCCTTCCAAGAATGTGAGATACCACCTGAGTATCATCGCAGTCGGCGTGCTTCCAGAATTCCTAGATCAGTTTGTCATACACCGGTCCTCGAAGCCTGTTGAAGTAATTTCCCCAACCTTGAGTGTAAGACCTGGATTTTCAGAACAAGCTAGTTTCCGACTCACGCGTAGAATCAGTGTAAGCGTGACAGGAGTTTGATATTTGAGGAAGATTAATGAAGAAGAAAGTTCAGGAATTGCTTGAGGAATGTTGCGTAGTCGTTTTCGGAGTTAGTGCGAGTCGTCTGCACACTTGCCTTAGGGCGAGCGTGTCCAGATTAGGCTATTTCGCTCTTAAAGTAACGTTTTGAGTGAGATTTCGAACTCTCGGAAAATTTAAAGATTCTCTTTATTTTTCCATCGACCAGTGTTTCATTTCGGAACTCTGGACTGTACGCACGATAGGTTTCACTTTTCGGATGTCCGCCGACGCTAATTTCTTTGCTTTGAAACCCTATTTTCGAGCAATGGATGAAGACTTTTTCTATTCGGGACTTCTAACGAAGATTCCGTCCGCGTTGCCAGACTTGTTTCGACATTTCCAATCTTTCTTCTGTTGGAAGTTTTGTCGTCTGAGCATCACAGCAAAAAGTAGTTTTTCGGGGCAGATTAACCGACACCGCTTTTGAGTTTTTCGATATCGTTTTTCCCAAATCCTAGATATTTGTTTTGAGTTCTGGAATTCTGACGCTAGAATCTCTCTTAGAATTCCACGGTGATCGTGCTGCAAAAATCGGAATCGCGAAATTTTCATTTTCCCGCGATTTCACCCGCCTATAAATAGGCGAAAAAGCGAAATCCTCTTCATTTCCACCCATCAAGGCCGAGAATTGTAGAGAGAGAGGGAGAGGAGAGATTTTCGCGAAACCTTGACCAATCTTCGTGCAGTTCGTCCCTACTTCTAGGTATCAAGGTAACTAACACGATTCCAACCTCTGATTGTTGTTTCTGTTGCGTTTCTGACGTCGTTTCTGTGCTCTAAGTTTTGAGCTTTTTCTAAAATTGTCCGATTTCTCTGATTTCTCGCTTGGGTTATGTTCCTTATGTTCCCCTGAGTCTAAAACCTCTGTCAGTAAACTCTGATTGCGATTCAGTTGTCCAGGATCTGAAAAATTGACTCAAAACTCTTTTTGTCTCACATTTCGAAACTTTATTGTCGTAAAGCTATAATCTGACTTCGTGCCTTTAGGATTTGTTGTCACGGATGTCATGAGGATCGTTGCTGTCAAATCTGTTTTCAGAACTGATAACTTTGAAGTTTTGAGCCTTTATTTTGGACCAAAATGCCCCTGCGTAGTCGTATTTCGACCCGATTGTCCGAAAATTGTTCTGACAGTTTCTTTGCCTTAGTTTTACCCTAAAACTACCTTGTAAACTGATTTAATCGAAGAAAAAGAGCCGAAGCCCTTTTCTCCTTATGGCCGTGGGTTTTTCCTCGGGGGGGGGAGTTTTTCGTTTTCGAAAACTTGTCCTTTCGTACCCGATTGTCGTATTCTGAAGCTTTGATGCTTTGTCTATCGTTTATGTATTGTTTTGCGATCGAACTAATCGATTTTGTTTGAATTCTGCTTTGTTTTTCTCCGAGGTTCAGTTGAAGGAACTTTGGAATATTCAGAGCAACTGTTTGAGGACAACCTTGATTTCGAAGCTGGAACAGCTCGAGGTTAGGGTAACTTACATATATATTAGCTATGATTTCATGATAGGCGTCGATAAATTCGACTTATGCTTTGCTATGATATTGATTATGATGATGGTTTATTGTTATGAATGTTTTCATAACTTATGATGTTGATGTTGTGTTGGATGGAGCGTTTTGACGCAACTTCGGAGTGGAGATTCATTGATCTGGTGATCTTTGATATTTCGGGTTGGATGAACAACCCTAGGCAAGTCCAAATGAGGGGTTTGAGACTTAGCCTGTTGGTATTTGTTGGTTTACATAGACTTTCCCCGGGAAACTTCTTTTGGGTGGTTGGTTTTCGGAAAACTTAGAAGGTTTAGAATTTCAAAAACTAGAGACTTTGGGAGACTTAGACTTTGAGAAATAAACTCATAACCTGACTAATCCAATTAGAAACGTTTTTACTAAACGAATAATCATAGGAGAACTAAAAGGGAAAATATTTACGAAAGACGGAGAAAAGTCGACCTTTGTTGTGGGTTTGGAGAGTTATCGGAATTGGGGAAAGCCACTAAGGTGAGCTATGGTGATGATCGAAAGTCATCGAGTACTTTAGTACTCTTGGGGAGTGTTGTGGAGCCGTGTTGTATTGACCGACACCTAGTGCTCTTGTTGTTTGGGCTGTGTTGTATTGACAAACACTAGACCCTTGTGTTTTCTAGTTGGAGTTGTGTTGTATTGACCGACACTTACTCCGAGTTGTGTTGTATTGACCGACACTAACTCATTGGGTTTGGTTGAGATTGGGTTGTGAGCTAGACACTTTCGTGGTAAGGACGATTCGTTGTTTGGCTAACCACGTTGCATTCAATCGGGTGAATAACGGGAATGGTTCACCTGTGCATATCATGGTGAATAACGGGAATGGTTCACCTTGCATAAATGATGAATAACGGGAATGGTTCATCATTCGGTGAATAACGGGAATGGTTCACCAAGGATGAATAACAGGAATAGTTCATCCAGGATGGATTTCATCCAGGATGGATAACGGGAATGGTCCATCCATAGTGAAGAACGGGAATGCTTCACTTGTGGCGAACGGGAACGCGTCACAAATCCGGATTCATATTGTGCATTTCACGCATACATTCATGCTAACTTAGACTGTGTGCTGTTTGTTTATTGAAGCAATGTTAGAGCCATAACATGCTAGGATTACTTATATGCTTATATAACAACTTATATATATATACCCTGTCACATGTTGTGTGTATATGTACTTATTGCTGTGAGTTGACCCTAGCGCCTTGGCTTTGTTTGTATGTTTGTCTTTGGGCGGTCGGCCTGCTGCCAGATGTCGATGGCCGACTGGTTCTCGACGGTCTCTCCCTCGGGGGGGATCAGATATGAGTTGCTGGATAGGGATGCCCCCACCGCTTGGGTGATCGATGTGGCTGGTCACCGGGCGACGTATAGGGGAAGGGTCATGGAGGACCGGACGGATGAGCGAGGACGCCTGACGAGCGGAGTGCTACGGCGTATGGAGCTGAGTTTTGACTTGCCGCCCTCAGTTCATTGTGGACCAGGCACTGGACATGCACCACCTGCACCACCTCCGACTTCACCTTCTGTTGAGGAGGACCCAGAGGAGATCGAGCCTGCTGCTGCTGCTACATCTGTTGTGCCACCTCCGGCTACTGCCATCGCTTCTACCGACGTGGCGTCGTCCTCTAGGCTCGTACAGCCGAGGAGGGAGTCTGTTGTCCCATCTGTCTCACGTCTCTTATCTTTCTCTTCACCGCACGGCTACCGTGTGGACCCCTTGATGAGGGTGGAGGAGGAGGATGTTCTCACAGGAGAGGTGGATGTGGAGACCGGCTCGACTAGGGCGGTGCGCAGGACAGTGAGGAGGGAGGTTATGGATTTAGACACCGAGATGATTACGGTGGATTCCGACTCTGACTCCGAGAGCAGTGGGGAGAGCTACTCGCCGAGCAGCGATGAGGAGGAGGATGATTGGTGAGCTGAGCTGGGAGGGTAGGTTAGGATTAGCGACCTTTTTTTGTGTAGAGCTCTGATTGTCAGTTTCTTTTTGGGACAGGGTAGGTTCCGATGTGTGGCTTTTTGTGTGGTTCTTTTGAGGAGGATCACAGAGAGTCTGTCGGAGTATAGGGGTCTTCCTTTCAGGCCATTTTTGAGTGCCGACTTTCTCTTGGATAACTGTATTTTGATACTTTTACTCACAGTTCTGGTTTGTATAATTGCCTGCGGGCGTACTGCTTTGGAGTCACTGCGAGTGCGCGTGACATGGAGTGCAGCTGAGGCTGTACATGTATATATGTTGTATATCGGTTAGTTTAGTAGTTGGGTTTTGTCTTTACTTCCTTATCGTTTTGATTTAAAGGAAAGAAAACAAAAAAAAATTACCTGTTTTCCGCGTAAAGATTATTTTTGGTTACTAAAGTGACACCTGGAAATCGGGGTGTTACATTGTGGTATCAGAGCTTAGTCGAGTCTTTTGGGAGTCTTTGGGGAATAGGTCTTCTGTGCTAGGTTGTGTGACTCTGCAAAGAGTGAAAATTGATTGTCTGCAGGACGATTTTTCGTTCTAATTGATTGCATGGTTGTTTAACCATATGTTATAGTTTGGTGCTATTCTACGATTAGGACTAACAGTTTTCTTGGGGGTAACAGACGATGGTGAACACAAATCAGCTAGCAGAGATGATGGCCACTATGGCCCAGACAATGACTAACCAAGCAAATGACAATGCTTTGAGACGTGCTGCGGAGGAAGCGCGTGATCAACACCAGCGTCAGAGGGAGGCGACTTTGGATCAGAACAAAGGTTTGAATGACTTCAGGAGACAGGATCCACCTAAGTTTTCGGGAGGTACTGACCCGGACAAAGCGGAACTCTGGATAGAGGAGATTGAGAAGATCTTTGGAGTGTTGCAGACTGCTGAGGGAGCCAAAGTGGGGCTGGCAACCTATCTGTTGTTAGGAGATGCTGAATACTGGTGGAGAGGCGCCAGAGGAATGATGGAGGCAAATCA
Source organism: Lotus japonicus (assembly GCF_012489685.1). NCBI lineage: Eukaryota > Viridiplantae > Streptophyta > Magnoliopsida > Fabales > Fabaceae > Lotus > Lotus japonicus. The sequence continues at coordinate 66,641,259 of NC_080043.1, forward strand.
TGTGGAGGTGAACTGGAATTCTTTTCGAACAGCTTTTCTCGAGAAGTATTTCCCAGACAGTGCTCGTGACGAGCGTGAATCACAGTTTCTGACTCTGAAACAAGGAAGCATGACCATTCCGGAGTATGCTGCCAAGTTAGAGTCTCTGGCAAAGTACTTTCGGTTTTTCCGTGATCAAGTTGATGAACCCTACATGTGCAAGAGATTTGTGAGGGGATTGAGGCCCGATATTGAAGATTCGGTGAGACCATTGGGGATCATGAGATTCCAGGCATTGGTTGAGAAGGCAACTGAGGTGGAATTGATGAAGAATCGGAGATACAACAGGGCTGGAACAGGAGGACCGGTGAGGTCGACACCACAGAGTTTTCAGGGAAAAGGGAGGTTTCAGGCGAGGAAGCCATATCAACGTCCTGCGGGGAGAGGGTTTACCCCGGGATCTTACAAGCCTATGGCTGCTGCTACTTCAGGAGGGTCGGAAAGCCGTACCCCAAATCGTGAAGTGACTTGTTTCCGTTGTGGAGGAACGGGACACTATGCCAACAATTGCACGAGGCCACCAAGATGCTACAACTGCAATAAATCTGGGCATCTGGCTACGGAATGCAAGGCACCGAAGGTTGAACCGTCTGTGAATGCTGTTAGTGGGAAGCGCCCAGTGGCGAAGGGAAGAGTGTATACCATGGATGGAGAAGAGGCTGAAGGAGCTGATGGTTTGATCAGAGGAGAATGTGAAATTGACGGTAATCTTCTAACTGTACTCTTTGATTCTGGTGCAACTCATTCATTTGTCTCTAAGGATTGCGTATCAAGACTGCATCTGCCTATTACTACTTTGAGTTTTGATCTTATGGTAACTACACCTGCTAGGACTCTAATTGCTAATGCCGCATGCATGCACTGTTCAGTAGTATATAAAGATAGAACTTTTCATGCCAACCTAGTATGTCTACCCCTTAAAAACCTAGATGTAATCCTCGGGATGGATTGGTTATCCCACTACCATTGTCTTTTGGACTGTAGTCGAAAGAAAGTGGTGTTCCCAGACTCGGATCTTTTCGAGTATCTTTCTATTAACCACATTAGTGCATCGTTGAGCGAGGGCACTCAGAAGTACTTTTCATTGCTAAGTCTGAAGGGGAAGAAGGAATCGGATATTCAAGGTATTCCGGTGGTTCGAGATTTTGCGGATGTTTTTCCTGGAGATGTACCTGGACTGCCGCCTGTACGCGATGTGGAGTTTGTGATCGACATTGTACCCGGAACTGGACCGATTTCGATTGCACCTTACCGTATGGCACCTGCGGAGTTAGCGGAGTTGAAATCTCAGTTGGAGGATCTTTCGGCAAAAGGATTCATTCGACCAAGTGTTTCACCGTGGGGAGCGCCAGTGTTGTTAGTTAAGAAGAAAGACGGAAGGTCGAGATTGTGTGTGGACTATCGACAACTGAACAAGGCGACGATCAAGAACAGATACCCGTTGCCGAGGATAGATGATTTGATGGATCAATTACGAGGGGCTGCTGTATTTTCGAAGATAGATTTGAAATCAGGCTATCATCAGATCAGAGTGAAGACTGAGGATATACCGAAGACTGCATTCAGAACACGCTACGGACACTACGAGTACCTAGTGATGCCGTTTGGAGTGACAAATGCACCTGTTGTTTTCATGGATTACATGAACCGCATCTTTCATGAATTCTTAGATCGGTTTGTGGTGGTGTTTATTGATGATATACTGATATACTCGAAGGATGCAACGGAACATGAAGGACATTTGCGCCAAGTTCTACAAGTGTTGAGAGAAAAGAAGCTGTATGCGAACCCTTCCAAGTGTGAATTCTGGCTGAAGGAAGTTAATTTCTTAGGCCACGTTATCTCAAAGGAAGGCATAGCTGTGGATCCGGCGAAAGTAGGGACTGTTTTGGCTTGGGAGCAACCGAAGACAGTGACGGAGATCAGAAGTTTTGTGGGTTTGGCTGGATATTATAGACGCTTCATTGAGGGTTTTGCCAAGATCGTTGGACCTTTGACTCAACTGACGAGGAAGGATCAACCTTTTGCATGGACTGAGGCGTGTGAATCAAGTTTTCAGACTCTGAAGGAATGTTTGACGACGGCACCTGTGCTTATTTTGCCGCAACCGGAGGAACCTTATGAGGTTTATTGTGATGCTTCGTATCAAGGCTTGGGATGTGTGTTGATGCAACATCGAAAAGTGGTGGCTTATGCTTCGAGACAGTTGAAGACGCATGAGAGGAACTATCCGACTCATGATTTGGAGTTAGCTGCCATTGTGTTTGCGCTGAAAATCTGGAGACATTACCTCTATGGTTGTACTTTCACGATATTTAGCGATCACAAGAGCCTTAAATACTTGTTTGATCAGAAGGAGCTGAACATGAGGCAACGAAGATGGATGGAGTTCATCAAAGACTATGAGTTTACGTTGCAATATCACCCTGGGAAGGCGAATGTAGTTGCTGATGCTTTGAGCAGAAAGATGCATGTCTCGTCAATGATGGTTAAAGAGCTGGAGTTGCTAGAACAATTTCGAGATATGAGTCTAGGTGTGACACCGTCTGAGGGAAAGTTGAAGTTCGGTATGATCAGAATTGCCAGTGGACTGATGGAAGAGATTAGAGAGCAACAACTGCAAGATGAGTTTCTGCTGGAGAAGAGGAACTAAGTGATTCAAGGGAAAGACCCGGAATTCAAGATCGGAACTGACGATATCTTAAGATGCAAGGACAGAGTGTGTGTACCCAATAATCCAGAATTGAGAAGGCTGATCATGGATGAAGGGCACAAGAGCAAATGGAGTATTCATCCGGGAATGACCAAGATGTATCAAGATTTGAAGCTGAATTTCTGGTGGCCAGGAATGAAGAAACAAGTGGCCGAGTATGTAGCTGCATGTTTGACTTGTCAGAAGGCCAAGGTAGAGCATCAAAGACCTGTTGGTATGCTACAGAGTTTAGCGTGCCATAATGGAAATGGGATAGTATATCCATGGATTTTGTGGTAGCTTTGCCAAGAACACAGAAGAGACACGATTCGATTTGGGTGATTGTAGATCGTTTGACCAAGTCAGCGCATTTTCTACCAGTGAGAACTACCTACAATGTGGAGAAGTTGGCCGAGATCTATGTGGCGGAGATTGTGAGACTACATGGAGTTCCGACAAGTATTGTGTCTGATCGGGATCCAAAGTTTACTTCGCACTTTTGGGGAGCTCTTCATGATGCGTTAGGAACCAAGCTGAGGTTGAGTTCGGCGTATCATCCACAAACGGATGGGCAAACAGAGAGAACTATTCAGTCGCTAGAGGATCTACTACGGGCTTGTGTGCTAGATAACAGAGGAAGCTGGGATGATCTTCTGCCATTGGTTGAATTCACCTACAACAATAGTTTCCATGCGAGCATTGGGATGGCACCGTATGAAGCTTTGTATGGCCGCAAGTGTAGGACACCGTTGTGTTGGTATCAAGATGGGGAGAGTTTGTTGATTGGGCCAGAAATGCTGCAACAGACGACGGAGAAGGTTAAGCAGATCAGAGAACAGATGAGAGCTTCACAGAGCAGACAGAAGAGTTATGCTGATCAGAGACGTAGAACCCTAGAGTTTGAGGAAGGTGACCATGTGTTTCTACGAGTTACTCAGACTACGGGGGTTGGACGAGCTATTAAGTCAAGGAAGCTTACGCCAAAGTGTATTGGGCCTTATCAAATCACTCGACGTGTTGGACCAGTTGCATATCAGATTGCACTACCGCCATTTCTTTCCAACATTCATGATGTATTTCATGTGTCGCAGTTGAGGAAGTACATTCCAGACCCGACTCATGTGATCGTGCCAGACAACGTTGAACTGAAGGATGATTTGACTTTTGAGACACCGCCAGTGAGTATTGGGGATAGAAGGGTGAAACAGCTGAGGGGAAAGCAGATTCCGTTGGTAAAGGTGATATGGAACAAGGATACGGGGGACGCTACATGGGAATTGGAAGATAAGATTAAGGAATTGTACCCCGGACTTTTTGCTGAACTCTGAGTTTCGAGGACGAAACTTTCTTTTTGGAGGGGAGTATTGTAAAACCTGGATTTTCAGAACAAGCTAGTTTCCGACTCACGCGTAGAATCAGTGTAAGCGTGACAGGAGTTTGATATTTGAGGAAGATTAATGAAGAAGAAAGTTCAGGAATTGCTTGAGGAATGTTGCGTAGTCGTTTTCGGAGTTAGTGCGAGTCGTCTGCACACTTGCCTTAGGGCGAGCGTGTCCAGATTAGGCTATTTCGCTCTTAAAGTAACGTTTTGAGTGAGATTTCGAACTCTCGGAAAATTTAAAGATTCTCTTTATTTTTCCATCGACCAGCGTTTCATTTCGGAACTCTGGACTGTACGCACGATAGGTTTCACTTTTCGGATGTCCGCCGACGCTAATTTCTTTGCTTCGAAACCCTATTTTCGAGCAATGGATGAAGACTTTTTCTATTCGGGACTTCTAACGAAGATTCCGTCCGTGTTGCCAGACTTGTTTCGACATTTCCAATCTTTCTTCTGTTGGAAGTTTTGTCGTCTGAGCATCACAGCAAAAAGTAGTTTTTCGGGGCAGATTAACCGACACCGCTTTTGAGTTTTTCGATATCGTTTTTCCCATATCCTAGATATTTGTTTTGAGTTCTGGAATTCTGACGCTAGAATCTCTCTTAGAATTCCACGGTGATCGTGCTGCAAAAATCGGAATCGCGAAATTTTCATTTTCCCGCGATTTCACCCGCCTATAAATAGGCGAAAAAGCGAAATCCTCTTCATTTCCACCCATCAAGGCCGAGAATTGTAGAGAGAGAGGGAGAGGAGAGATTTTCGCGAAACCTTGACCAATCTTCGTGCAGTTCGTCCCTACTTCTAGGTATCAAGGTAACTAACACGATTCCTACCTCTGATTGTTGTTTCTGTTGCGTTTCTGACGTCGTTTCTGTGCTCTAAGTTTTGAGCATTTTCTAAAATTGTCCGATTTCTCTGATTTCTCGCTTGGGTTATGTTCCTTATGTTCCCCTGAGTCTAAAACCTCTATCAGTAAACTCTGATTGCGATTCAGTTGTCCAGGATCTGAAAAATTGACTCAAAACTCTTTTTGTCTCACATTTCGAAACTTTATTGTCGTAAAGCTATAATCTGACTTCGTGCCTTTAGGATTTGTTGTCACGGATGTCATGAGGATCATTGCTGTCAAATCTGTTTTCAGAACTGATAACTTTGAAGTTTTGAGCCTTTATTTTGGACCAAAATGCCCCTGCGTAGTCGTATTTCGACCCGATTGTCCGAAAATTGTTCTGACAGTTTCTTTTCCTTAGTTTTACCCTAAAACTACATTGTAAACTGATTTGATCGAAGAAAAAGAGCCGAAGCCCTTTTCTCCTTATGGCCGTGGGTTTTTCCTCGGGGGGGGGAGTTTTTCGTTTTCGAAAACTTGTCCTTTCGTACCCGATTGTCGTATTCTGAAGCTTTGATGCTTTGTCTATCGTTTATGTATTGTTTTGCGATCGAACTAATCGATTTTGTTTGAATTCTGCTTTGTTTTTCTCCGAGGTTCAGTTGAAGGAACTTTGGAATATTCAGAGCAACTGTTTGAGGACAACCTTGATTTCGAAGCTGGAACAGCTCGAGGTTAGGGCAACTTACATATATATTAGCTATGATTTCATGATAGGCGTCGATAAATTCGACTTATGCTTTGCTATGATATTGATTATGATGATGGTTTATTGTTATGAATGTTTTCATAACTTATGATGTTGATGTTGTGTTGGATGGAGCGTTTTGACGCAACTTCGGAGTGGAGATTCATTGATCTGGTGATCTTTGATATTTCGGGTTGGATGAACAACCCTAGGCAAGTCCAAATGAGGGGTTTGAGACTTAGCCTGTTGGTATTTGTTGGTTTACATAGACTTTCCCCGGGAAACTTCTTTTGGGTGGTTGGTTTTCGGAAAACTTAGAAGGATTAGAATTTCAAAAACTAGAGACTTTGGGAGACTTAGACTTTGAGAAATAAACTCATAACCTGACTAATCCAATTCGAAACGTTTTTACTAAACGAATAATCATAGGAGAACTAAAAGGGAAAATATTTACGAAAGACGGGGAAAAGTCGACCTTTGTTGTGGGTTTGGAGAGTTATCGGAATTGGGGAAAGCCACTAAGGTGAGCTATGGTGATGATCGAAAGTCATCGAGTACTTTAGTACTCTTGGGGAGTGTTGTGGAGCCGTGTTGTATTGACCGACACCTAGTGCTCTTGTTGTTTGGGCTGTGTTGTATTGACCGACACTAGACCCTTGTGTTTTCTTGTTGGAGTTGTGTTGTATTGACCGACACTTACTCCGAGTTATGTTGTATTGACCGACACTAACTCATTGGGTTTGGTTGAGATTGGGTTGTGAGCTAGACACTTTCGTGGTAAGGACGATTCGTTGTTTGGCTAACCACGTTGCATTCAATCGGGTGAATAACGGGAATGGTTCACCTGTGCATATCATGGTGAATAACGGGAATGGTTCACCTTGCATAAATGATGAATAACGGGAATGGTTCATCATTCGGTGAATAACGGGAATGGTTCACCAAGGATGAATAACAGGAATAGTTCATCCAGGATGGATTTCATCCAGGATGGATAACGGGAATGGTCCATCCATAGTGAAGAACGGGAATGCTTCACTTGTGGCGAACGGGAACGCGTCACAAATCCGGATTCATATTGTGCATTTCACGCATACATTCATGCTAACTTAGACTGTGTGCTGTTTGTTTATTGAAGCAATGTTAGAGCCATAACATGCTAGGATTACTTATATGCTTATATAACAACTTATATATATATATACCCTGTCACATGTTGTGTGTATATGTACTTATTGCTGTGAGTTGACCCTAGCGCCTTGGCTTTGTTTGTATGTTTGTCTTTGGGCGGTCGGCCTGCTGCCAGATGTCGATGGCCGACTGGTTCTCGACGGTCTCTCCCTCGGGGGGGATCAGATATGAGTTGCTGGATAGGGATGCCCCCACCGCTTGGGTGATCGATGTGGCTGGTCACCGGGCGACGTATAGGGGAAGGGTCATGGAGGACCGGACGGATGAGCGAGGACGCCTGACGAGCGGAGTGCTACGGCATATGGAGCTGAGTTTTGACTTGCCGCCCTCAGTTCATTGTGGACCAGGCACTGGACATGCACCACCTGCACCACCTCCGACTTCACCTTCTGTTGAGGAGGACCCAGAGGAGATCGAGCCTGCTGCTGCTGCTACATCTGTTGTGCCACCTCCGGCTACTGCCATCGCTTCTACCGACGTGGCGTCGTCCTCTAGGCTCGTACAGCCGAGGAGGGAGTCTGTTGTCCCATCTGTCTCACGTCTCTTATCTTTCTCTTCACCGCACGGCTACCGTGTGGACCCCTTGATGAGGGTGGAGGAGGAGGATGTTCTCACAGGAGAGGTGGATGTGGAGACCGGCTCGACTAGGGCGGTGCGCAGGACAGTGAGGAGGGAGGTTATGGATTTAGACACCGAGATGATTACGGTGGATTCCGACTCTGACTCCGAGAGCAGTGGGGAGAGCTACTCGCCGAGCAGCGATGAGGAGGAGGATGATTGGTGAGCTGAGCTGGGAGGGTAGGTTAGGATTAGCGACCTTTTTTTGTGTAGAGCTCTGATCGTCAGTTTCTTTTTGGGACAGGGTAGGTTCCGATGTGTGGCTTTTTGTGTGGTTCTTCTGAGGAGGATCACAGAGAGTCTGTCGGAGTATAGGGGTCTTCCTTTCAGGCCATTTTTGAGTGCCGACTTTCTCTTGGATAACTGTATTTTGATACTTTTACTCACAGTTCTGGTTTGTATAATTGCCTGCGGGCGTACTGCTTTGGAGTCACTGCGAGTGCGCGTGACATGGAGTGCAGCTGAGGCTGTACATGTATATATGTTGTATATCGGTTAGTTTAGTAGTTGGGTTTTGTCTTTACTTCCTTATCGTTTTGATTTAAAGGAAAGAAAACGAAAAAAAATTACCTGTTTTCCGCGTAAAGATTATTTTTGGTTACTAAAGTGACACCTGGAAATCGGGGTGTTACATTGAGCTTGGACTTCAGGACGAAGATCATACCCATTTATAGCAAGGTTGTCGAGGTCGAATCTCCATTCTGCCTGTACTTGAAGTTCCTCAGGAGCATATACGCAGTGAACGGCACAGCCCCGTTCTGCAATCGGAATAATCTGCTCTTGAGCTTGACCTTGATCTTGATTCGGATTCTCAGGACCCCTTTGACATGTTGCTAGACCAACTACCATATGAGGGAACTGGGTTGCATCTGCAGTAGCTCTTCTGGTTTGACTCACCATTTTTGGAGCGGTTGAAGGTTTAGGTAGAAGATGAAGGTTGAAAGATGAAGAGAGATCGAGAGAGAAATCGAGGGTAAGCGGTTTTGAAATAGCAGAAGAGAGAGAGAGTAAAAACCGAAAGTGAAGGAGATCGTGTGTGTATAGTGGGTTTTGACAAATAACCGTTGTTGATTCACATATCACACACAGGAGAGAAGCACATCTACACGCAACATGACAAACTGTCACACGGGCACAAGGAACTATGCATCAGAAATACTGACACACGTGTTGCTGTCTCAGCTTCAGAGTCAGTACCAATGGGTACACACACTCTGATTGAGTTACCTTCTGGACTAGACATCTTCTGATCAAGAAGTATCATAGTCAGAGGTTCTGATCCATCTTCACTCTGGACAAAAGTCCATGTTCAGATTTTTCAGAATAAAATTAAATCTATCCTCTGCTAAGGGCTTTGTAAAGATATCTGCCCATTGATGGTCAGTATCAACAAACTTCAGAAGAAGTACGCCCTTCTGTACATAATCTCTAATAAAGTGATACTTTACCTCAATGTGCTTTGCCCTTGAATGCAAGATAGGATTCTTACTCAATGAGATTGCAGCAGTGTTATCACAATAGATTGGGATATTGCTCTCAAGGATCTGATAATCCTCCAGCTGATGTTTCATCCAGAGCATCTGAGTGCTGCATATTGCTGCTGAGATATATTCTGCCTCTGCAGTTGATAGTGCAATGGTTGATTGCCTCTTGCTTGCCCATGAGACTAGATTGCTTCCCAGAAATTGACAATTTCCAGAAGTACTTTTTCTCTCTGTTCTATCTCCAGCATAATCAGCATCACAATAACCTGAAAGCTTATACTCTGATGTTTTCTTATACATCAAGCCAAGGTTAGTGGTGCCTTTCAGATACCTTAGGATCCCCTTAACAGCAGTTAAGTGTTTCCCTTGGATCTGATTGGAAACGAGCACATAAATGAACACTAAATAGTATGTCTGGCCTAGATGCAGTTAAGTATAGAAGTGAACCTATCATGCCACGATAGAGCTTCTGACATACTTTACCACTTTTATCTTCTTTCTCCAGAATGCATGTAGGATGCATTGGAGTCTTGGCCACTGTAGATTCCAGCATATTGAACTTCTTCAGAAGTTCTTTAGTGTACTTGCTCTGATGGATATATGTTCCTTCTGGTGTTTGATCAACTTGTATTCCCAGAAAGTACTTTAATTCTCCCATCATACTCATCTCAAATTCAGCCTGCATCATCTCAGAAAATTCTTTGCATAGAGATTGATTAGCAGAACCAAATATAATATCATCAACATAAATTTGCACAATTAAGATATCATCTTTATAAGTCTTGCAAAAAAGAGTTGTATCTACTTTACCCCTTACAAACTTATTCTCCAGAAGGAATGAGCTGAGTCTCTCATACCATGCTCTGGGAGCTTGCTTCAGACCATAGAGTGACTTCTTCAATTTGAACACATGGTTTGGCTTCTTCTCATCTTCAAAACCTGGGGGTTGATGAACATAGACTTCCTCTGAAATATAACCATTTAGGAAGGCACTCTTCACGTCCATCTGATGTAGAACTATGTTGTGATTCACTGAGAAAGAGATCAACAGTCTGATTGCCTTCAGTCTTGCTACTGGAGCAAATGTTTCAGTGTAGTCTATTCCTTCCTGCTGGCTGTAGCCTTGAGCAACTAGTCTTGCCTTGTTTCTGACTACATCTCCTTTCTCATTCAGCTTGTTTCTGAATACCCATTTTGTTCCAATTACATGGACACTCTCAGGATTCTTCACTAAGCTCCAAACATCGTTCTTGGAGAATTGATTCAATTCTTCTTCCATGGCCAGAATCCAATCCTTGTCCTGAAGAGCTTCATCTATGGACTTGGGTTCAATTAAGGACACCAATCCTTTCAGACTGAGCAAGGTCTCTTCAGAGGGTCTGAAGGCTGATCTGGTTCTGACTGGTTCGTCTTTGTTGCCCAGAATCAATTCCTTAGGGTGAGCTGCAGTGATTCTGCTCTTCTTCAGAGTTTGTGAGTCAGAGGGACCAGCTTCTTCCTCTGGTTCATCTTCCTCTGGCTCAGCTTCCTCTGGAGCTTTGCCTTTGTCAGAAACATTAATGCTTAAATCTGCAAACTTCTCAACTAGCTTTGACTGGTCAGAGTCAAGCTTATCGTCAAATCTAACATGAATAGATTCTTCAATAGTCTTAGCATCAGTATTATAAAATCTAAAACCTTTAGATCTCTCAGAATAACCAAGTAATAGACATTTAGAAGATTTAGCATCAAATTTATGCAATCTATCCTTAGTATTGAGAACATAACAAACACAGCCAAAAGGATGAAAATAAGAAATGTTGGGTTTTATGTTCTTCCACAATTCATAGGGAGTCTTATTCAAAATTGGTCTCACAGAGATTCTGTTCTGAATGTAACATGCTGTATTTACTGCCTCTGCCCAAAAGTGCTTAGCCATGCCAGTTTCTTGGAGCATGGTTCTAGCCATCTCCTGAAGAGTTCTGTTCTTCCTCTCAACAACACAATTTTGTTGAGGAGTTCTGGGACAAGAGAAATCATGTGCAATTCCATAGGAATCAAACAGACTCTCAAACTTGTCATTCTCAAACTCTCCACCATGGTCACTTCTGACACGCACAATCCTACAAGCCTTCTCGTTTTGCACTTGGGCAATGAAGATAGAGAACACAGCATGAGACTCATCCTTGCGGGTTAGAAACTTTACCCATGTCCAGCGGCTATAGTCATCAACGATAACCATCCCACATCTCTTGCCACCTATAGACTCAGTTTTCACTGGTCCAAAAAGGTCGATATGCAGAAGTTCCAACGGCCTTGAGGTTGAGACAACATTCTTTGCCTTGAAAGGGACTTTTGTGAATTTGCCTTTCTGACATGCTTCACAAAGAGCGTCTGAAGCAAACTTCAGATTGGGTAAGCCCCTGACAAGGTTTAGCTTGCTCAGCTGAGAAATCTTTCTCATACTGGCATGCCCTAACCGTCTATGCCATGCCCACTGCTCTTCATTAACAGACAGAAGGCACTTCACATTCTGAGCCTCCAACTCAGATAATGTGATCTTATAAATGTTGTTCTTCCTCCTGCTGTTAAACAGAACAGAGCCATCGATTTGACTTACAGCCCGGCAGGACTTTTGATTGAATATAACATCATAACCCTTGTCAGCTAATTGACTTATAGACAATAAGTTATGCGTTAAGCCGTCTACCAATAACACATAATCAATGCATGGACTACTATCTACACAAATAGTACCAGTACCAACAATTTTACCCTTTTCATTTCCTCCAAAGCCAACTTCGCCTCCAGGCTTAAGTTTTAGCTCTTGGAACATACGCCTTTCTCCCGTCATGTGACGCGAGCATCCACTGTCCAGATACCATGATTGGTGTTTCAGTGGAGCTATCAAGGATATCTGCAACATAGATAATCTTGTCCTTAGGTACCCACTTTCTGGGTCCTTTCTTGTTAGTTACCCCAGAGGTTCTGATCACCTTGGGTGTCTCAACATGATATTTTAAAGGAATATTTGAATGATATTTAGACATAGAGAAGGATCCCTTTTTAAGAGGGTTTTTAGCAACTTTAGCAGGTAAAGGATCAGGCAATATGGTACCAGAGGGAACAAAGCATTCATACAAGGATTTAGCTTTAGACACAGAGGGCTCATTTCTAATTGGTTTAGAATAGCCAATGCCATGCATTCCATTTCTGCTTACGCCATAGATCATTGAAGCCATTAAGCTTCTATCCACGCTTTTAGCTAGGAATCTTTGAAAAGACTTTTCATACTTAGACTCATTTCTACAATCAGAGGCATCACAAGCAACAATTTCTTCTAACTTAGCAATCTGGTTCTTAAGCACAGAGTTAGAATTGATCAAAGCATGATTATCATTTTTCAAATCAGAAATAATTTTCTCATGTTCAGAAGGAGTCTTGGAAACAGCAGATAAGTCCTTTTTCAGCTTCTTATGCTTAGACAATAAGGAGTTATACTTATCCATGATATCAGACAATGCATGTTTCAGTTCAGAGGTAGAGAAAGAAGCGAATACCTCATTTTCATCGTCTGAGTTAGGATCTCCTTATGATTTTGAGTCAGAGTCAACAGCTCCCTTTGACTCTGCTTCTTTGTCTTTGACAATAGCCATGAGTCCTTGGACTTCACCATCAGAGTCAACATCCTCTGACTCTGATTCATCAAATGTCACCATCAGACTCTTCTTTGTCTTGAAGTGCTTCTTTGGCTTCTTGTCCTTCTTCAACTTTGGACAGTCACATTTGTAGTGCCCTGATTCTTTGCACTCAAAGCATGTGACTTCCTTAAGTGAGGACTTCTTCTGACCTGAGGATTCAGACTTTCCTTTTGCCTTTCCAGAGCCTTTGTATTTGCTCTGCCTGTGCTTCCAGATGCGATTGTGTCTCTTGGAGATCAGAGTCAGCTCATCTTCATCAGAATCTTCTTATGCTTCTTCAGATTCCTCTTCTTCAGCTTGAAGAGCTTTTGACTTCTCAGCCTTAGCCTTTACAGATTTAGATTTCAAGGCTATGGACTTTTTCCTCAGATCTTGCATCTCTGAGCGCTTCAGCTCATGGCATTTCAAAATGCTGATGAGTTCTTCTAAACTCATATTCTCAACATCTCTCGTGAGCTCTATTGAAGTCACTAAAGGCATCCAACTTTCAGGAAGACACCTGATGACCCTTATGACATGATCTTTTGTTGTGTAGCTCTTGTTGAGAGGTCGTATGCCAGCTACAAGCAACTGAAATCTGGAGAACATTTCTTCAATGGACTCATTTGGCTCCATGATGAAGGATTCATACTTTTGGATCAAAGACAATGCCTTTGATTCTTTGACTTTCTTGTTTCCTTCATGAGACATTTTCAGAGATTCGAAAATGCCTTTCGCAAACTCACGATCTGTAATCTTCTGGTACTCTTCATAGGAAATAGCACTTAGAAGAATTGCTCTTGCTTTGTGATGTTGTGAGTACAGCTTCTTTTGATCTGCAGTCATCTCTGACCTTGGGATCTTCTTGCCATCTGCATCAACTGGACGCTCGTAGCCATCCACAATAATATCCCAGAGATCTGCATCGAAACCCAGAAAGAAACTTTCCAGTCTATCTTTCAGATATTCGAACCTTTGACCGTCAAACATAGGAGGCTTTGCATTGTAACCATCTCTTTGAGTTTCACTGGTGGTGGCAGCCATTGTTTTTCACACCGGCCCGGATCACTGAACACTGTTAGGTGTGGTAATCAGAACTTGCGCTCTGATACCAATTGAAGGTATGAAAAACGGTAGAAAGGGGGGGTTTGAATAACGTTTTCAAGATAAAGCTTCCACCTTAAAGATTTTGACAAATCTTTCGAGAACTTAAGTGCTAAAGATAAGAGATAGAAAAGCACACAAGGATTTTATCCTGGTTCACTTGATAAATCACTCAAGCTACTCCAGTCCACCCGTTAAGGTGATTTCTTCCTTCTTAGAATGAAGGCAATCCACTAATCAGGTAAGAGTTACAACTGCACTTGAAACCTACAAGTGACTAACAATTACACTGACTTAGCTCACACTAAGATTCACTCTCTTAGTCTTCTCTAGGATCCGATCAACCTTGATCTCCTAAAGGAACTAAACAAACTGTTTATCAAAGAATTGTTTACAAGAGATTTGCTTCTAAAAAGCTAATAGTAAACTCAATGAATTTCAGATGAAAGAAAGCTTAGAAGAATTTGAATTTGTCTTGCGCGTATATGAATGCTTCTAGCCGCTTCTTTCAGTCTTCAGCCTCTTTATATACTCCAAGGATTAGGGTTGAGCGTTGCATGGGAAATGCTACCGTTGCTGTGTCTGAGACTGTTAGGTAGGTCGTCAGGAAGGTACAGTTGCTTTTGTACTTGGATAGCGACTTGACCTTTAAACCTAGGAGACTTCTGATCAGGAGAAAGCTTCATGTTGGAACTTGTGAAGCCGGTTGATCAGAGTCAGAGGGAAAGCCCAGATCCTCTGACCATTGTTTCTTCTGATTCTGAACTCAGAGGGAAGTACATGGTCTTTAGAGTATCTTGCTTCTGGACATCAGAATTTCACTAATCAGCTTCTGGATCTTCAGAGTCTTCTACACCATCAGAATATCTGAGCCTTAAGTGTTTCTTGGTTATCAGACTTTCTGGATCTTCAGAACTTCTAGTGACTGAGTCCACATCAGAGTTTGTATAACTTCAGAACTTCTGAAGCTTTTCCACTGTTCATACTGAACATGGTGAATGCGAAAGCGTTGCTTGGGTCGCTCTTTATACACAGTGCTTCTGATTTGTGTGAGATTGAGTTGAGGTCAGAGCCTGTAAATAGCACACACAGAAAAACACGTTAGAGTACCACAATTGTTCATATCAAAAGGTTAACTTGTAATCATCAAAACATAGAGTTGTACTACTAGATCAAAACTTGATCTTACAATGGGTACTTAAACTCTGATAGAGTTACCTTCTGAACTAGACATCTTCTGATAAAGAAGCATCATAGTCAGAGGTTCTGATCCATCTTCATGCTGGACAAAAGTCCATATTTAGATTTTTCAGAATGAAATTAAACTATCCTCTGCTGAGGGCTTTGTAAAGATATCTGCCCATGTTTACTGTCTCAGCTTCAGAGTGAGCACCAATGGGTACTTAAACTCTGATAGAGTTACCTTCTGAACTAGACATCTTCTGATAAAGAAGCATCATAGTCAGAGGTTCTGATCCATCTTCATGCTGGACAAAAGTCCATATTTATATTTTTCAGAATGAAATTAAATCTATCCTCTGCTGAGGGCTTTGTAAAGATATCTGCCCATTGATGGTCAGTATCAACAAACTTCAAAAGAAGTACGCCCTTCTGAACATAATCTCTAATAAAATGATACTTTACCTCAATATGTTTTTCCCTTGAATGTAAGATAGGATTCTTACTCAGTGAGATTGCAGCAGTATTATCACAATAGATTGGGATATTGCTCTCAAGGATTTGATAATCCTCCAGCTGATGTTTCATCCAGAGCATCTGAGTGCTACATATTGCTGCTGAGATGTATTTTGCCTCTGCAGTGGATAGTGCAATGGTTGATTGCCTCTTTCTTGCCCATGAGACTAAGTTGCTTCCCAGAAATTGACAATTTCCAGAAGTGCTTTTTCTCTCTGTTCTATCTCCAGCATAATCAACATCACAATAACCTGAAAGCTTATACTCTGATGTTTTCTTATACATCAAGCCAAGGTTAGTGGTACCTTTCAGATATCTCAGGATCCTCTTAACAGCAGTTAAGTGGGTTTCCCTTGGATCTGATTGGAAACGAGCACATAAATGAACACTAAACAAAATATCTGGCCTAGATGCAGTTAAGTATAGAAGTGATCCTATCATACCACGATAGAGCTTCTGACAAACTTTACTACTTGCATCTTCATTTTCCAGGATGCATGTAGGATGCATTGGAGTTTTGGCAACTGTAGATTCCAGCATATTGAACTTCTTCAGAAGTTCTTTAGTGTACTTGCTCTGATGGATATATGTTCCTTCTGGTGTTTGATCTACTTGTATTCCAGGGAAGTACTTGAGTTCTCCCATCATACTCATTTCAAATTCAGCCTGCATCATCTCAGAAAATTCTTTGCATAGAGATTGATTAGCAGAACCAAATATAATATCATCAACGTAAATTTGCACAATTAAGATATCATCTTTGTATGTTTTGCAAAAGAGAGTTGTATCTACTTTACCCCTTACAAACTCGTTTTCCAGAAGGAATGAGCTGAGTCTCTCATACCATGCTCTGGGAGCTTGCTTCAAACCATAGAGAGATTTCTTCAATTTGAAAACATGGTCAGGGTTCTTCTCATCTTCCAAGCCTGGGGGTTGATGAACATAGACTTCCTCTGAGATGTAACCGTTTAGGAAGGCACTCTTGACATCCATCTGATGAAGAATTATGTTGTGATTTACTGAGAAAGAGATCAGCAGTCTGATTGCTTCTAGTCTTGCTACTGGAGCAAATGTTTCAGTAAAGTCTATTCTTTCCTGCTGACTGTAGCCTTGAGCAACTAGCCTTGCCTTGTTTCTGACTACATCTCCTTTCTCATTCAGTTTGTTTCTGAACACCCATTTGGTTCCAATTACATGAACACTTTGAGGTTTCTTCACTAAGCTCCAAACATCATTCTTTGAAAACTGACTCAGTTATTCTTCCATAGCCAGAATCCAGTCCTTGTCTTGAAGAGCTTCATCAATTGACTTAGGTTCAATTAAGGACACCAATCCTTTCAGACTTAGCAGGGTCTCTTTAGAGGATCTGAAGGCTGATCAGGTTCTGACTGGTTCATCTTTGTTGCCCAGAATCAGTTCCTTAGGATGAGCCGCAATGATTCTACTCTTCTTCGGAGATTGTGAATCAGAGGGACCAGCTTCTTCTGGTTCATCTTCCTCTGGCTCAGCTTCCTCTGGAGCTTTGCCTTTGTCAGAAACATTTATACTTAAATCTGCAAATTTCTCAACTAGCTTTGACTCATCAGAGTCAAGCTTATCATCAAATCTAACATGAATAGATTCTTCAATTGTTTTAGCATCAGTATTGTAAAATCTGAAACCTTTAGAACGATCAGAATAACCAAGTAATAGACATTTAGAGGACTTAGCATCAAACTTATGCAATCTATCCTTAGTGTTAAGAACATAACAAACACAACCAAAAGGATGAAAATAAGAAATGTTGGGTTTTATATTCATCCACAATTCATAGGGAGTCTTATTCAGAATTGTCTCACAGAGATTCTGTTCTGAATGTAACATGTTGTGTTTACTGCCTCTGCCCAAAAGTGCTTAGCCATGCCAGTTTCTTGGAGCATGGTTCTTGCCATCTCCTGAAGAGTTCTGTTCTTCCTCTCAACAACACCATTTTGTTGAGGAGTCCTGGGACAAGAGAAATCATGTGCAATTCCATAGGAATCAAACAGACTCTCAAACTTGTCATTCTCAAACTCTCCACCATGGTCACTTCTGACACGCACAATCCTACAAGCCTTCTCGTTTTGCACTTGGGTTATGAAGGTAGAGAACACAGAATGAGACTCATCCTTGCGGGTTAGAAATTTTACCCATGTCCAGCGGCTATAGTCGTCAACAATGACCATCCTATATCTCTTGCCACCTATAAACTCGGTTTTCATTGGTCCAAACAGGTCAATATGCAGAAGTTCCAACGGCCTTGAGGTTGAGACAACATTCTTTGCCTTGAAAGGGACTTTTGTGAATTTGCCTTTCTGACATGCTTCACAAAGAGCGTCTGAAGAGAACTTCAGAGTGGGTAAGCCCCTGACAAGGTTGAGCTTACTCAGCTGAGAAATCTTTCTCATGCTGGCATGCCCTAATTGTCTATGCCATACCCATTGCTCCTCATTAACAGAAAGAAGGCACTTCACATTCTGAGATTCCAACTCAGATAATCTGATCTTATAAATGTTGTTCTTCCTCTTGCTGTTAAACAGAACAGAGCCATCAATCTTACTTACAGCCCGGCAGGACTTTTGATTGAAAATAACATCATAACCCTTGTCAGCTAATTGACTTATAGACAATAAGTTATGTGTTAAGCCGTCTACCAATAACACATTATCAATGCATGGACTACTATCTACACAAATAGTACCAGTACCAACAATTTTACCCTTTTCGTTGCCACCAAAGCCAACTTCGCCTCCAGGCTTATGTTTTAGCTCTTGGAACATTCGCCTTTCTCCCGTCATGTGACGCGAGCATCCACTGTCCAGATACCATGATTGGTGTTTCAGTGGAGCCAACAAGGATATCTGCAACATAGATAATCTTATCCTTAGGTACCCACTTTCTGGGTCCTCTCTTGTTAGTTACCCCGGAGGTTCTGATCACCTTGGGTTTCTCAACATGATAGCGTAAAGGAATTTTTGCATGATATTTAGACATGGAGAAGGTTCCCTTGTTAAGAGGGGGTTAGCAGCTTTAACAGGTAATGGTTCATGCAATATAGTACCAGAGGGTACAAAGCATTCATACAATGATTTAGCCTTAGGCATAGGAGACTCATTTCTATTAGGTTTAGAATAGCCAATGACATGCATTCCATTTCTGCTTACGCCATGGATCATTGAAGCCATTAAGCTTCTGTCTACGCTTTTAGCCAGGAATCTTTGAAAGGATTTTTCATATTTAGATTCATGTTTACTATCAGAGACATCACAAGCAATTACTTCTTCTAGCTTAGCAATTTGGTTCTTAAGCACAGAGTTAGAATTCACTAAAGCATGATTATAATTTCTCAATTCAGAAATAATTTTCTCATGTTCAGAGGGAGTCTTAGAAGCAGCAGAGAAATCCTTTTTCAACTTTTTATGCTTAGTCAATAAAGAGTTATACTTATCCATAATATCAGACAAAGCATGTTTCAGTTCAGAGGTTGAGAAAGAAGCGAATACCTCATTTTCATCGTCTGAGTTAGGATCTTCTTCTGATGCTGAGTCAGAGTCAGTTGCTTCTTTTGACTCTTCTCCTTTGTCCTTGACAATAGCCATAAGACCTTGAACTTCACCATCAGAGTCACCATCCTCTGACTCTGATTCGTCAAAAGTCACCATCAGACTTTTCTTTGTTTTGAAGTGCTTCTTTGGCTTCTTGTCCTTTTTCAGCTTTCGACAGTCACTTTTGTAGTGCCCTAATTCTTTGCACTCGAAACATGTGACTTCCTTGATTGAGGACTTCTTCTGGCCTGATGAAGATTCAGACTTTCCTTTGGCCTTTCCAGAGCCTCTGTACTTGCTCTGCATGTGCTTCCAGATGCGGTTGAGCCTTTTTGAAATCAGAGTCAGCTCATCTTCATCAGAATCTTCTGATACTTCTTCAGATTCTTCTGCTTCAGCTTGGAGAGCTTTTGACTTCTCAGATTTAGCCTTCTCAGATTTAGATTTCAAGGCTATAGATTTCTTCCTCAGATCTTGCATCTGTGAGCGCTTCAGCTCATGACATTTCAGTATGCTCATGAGTTCTTCCAAACTCATATGCTCAACATCTCTTGTAAGATCTATTGAAGTCACTAAAGGCATTCAGCTTTCAGGAAGACTTCTGATGACCCTTATGACATGATCTTTTGTAGTGTAGCTTTTGTTGAGAGGTCTTATCCCAGCTACAAGCAACTGAAATATGGAAAACATGTCCTCAATGGACTCGTTGTGTTCCATGATGAAGGATTCATACTTCTGGATCAAAGACGGCACCTTTGATTCTTTTACTTTCTTGTTTCCTTCATGAGACATCTTCAAGGATTCAAAGATGCCCTTTGCAAACTCACGATCTGTAATCTTCTGGTACTCTTCATAGGAAATAGCACTAAGAAGAATAGCTCTAGCTTTGTGGTGCTGTGAGTAGAGCTTCTTTTGCTCAGCAGTCATCTCTGATCTAGAAATCTTCTTGCCATCTGCATCAAGTGGATGCTCATAGCCATCCAAAATGATATCCCAGAGATCTGCATCGAAACTCAGAAAGAAACTTTCTATTCTGTCTTTCCAATATTCGAACCTTTGACCATCGAACATGGGAGGCTTTGCATTGTAGCCATCTTTTTGAGTTTCACTGGTGGTAGCCATTTGTTTTTCACACCGACCCGGATCACTGAACACTGTTAGGTGTGGTAATCATAACTTGCGCTCTGATATCAATTGAAGGTTTGAAAAACGGTAGAAAGGGGGGGTTTGAATAACGTTTTCAGAATAAAACTTCCACCTTAAGATTTTGACAAATCTTTCGAGAACAAATAAGGTGCTTAAGATAAGGGAATAGAAAAGCACACAAGGATTTTATCCTAGTTCATGTTAAATGAAGAAGGTTACCAGTGTATAAATTCTATAGAAAGCTGAGGACCTTGTTGTAATAACTAGTAGTTAGTTACTTTACTATAAATATAAGTTTGTTATGTTAGTTTTGTAATTTGATTCATTGTAACAAACTATCAGATTGAGAAATCTATTAAAGCTTCGAGCTTCTTCTTCTTCAACCTCTGGTTGTTCAATTCTTTGATGGTATCAGAGCCCTAACAAGGGTTCCGCCATCACCACAAGCTTCCGCAACCATGGTGAATACCAGGAATCTGCACAATAATGGAGCACCAAACAACAATGGAGGACCGCAAGTTCATGTGGTACAGGATCCGAGTCAGAGTACAACATCGCCGTATTATATACATGCGAGCGAGAATCCATCTGCAGTCATGGTGAATCCGCCACTGAATGGTCGAAATTACAATGGTTGGGCGCGAGCAATGAAGCGCGCGTTGGTAGCGAAGAACAAATTTCGCTTTCTCAATGGAGAAATTCCGGTGCCAAATCCTACAGATGCAATGTTCGATGCTTGGGATCGTTGCAACAGCTTAATTCATTCTTGGATACTCAATTTGGTAACCTCTTCTATTGCTAGCAGTATTGTTTTTGTTGAAAATGCTTGTGATGCATGGAGAGATCTTAGGGATCGATTTTCTCAAGGAGACCTAGTTCGAATTTCTGAAATTCACAATGAGATTAGTTCGATGAAACAAAATTCTATGTCTGTTGATGAATATTATACAGCTTTGAAGTCTTTGTGGGAGGAATTAGAGCATTATAGGCCAATTCCTCAATGCACTTGCACTGTACCTTGTAGGTGTGATGCAATTAGGAATGTGAAAATGTATAAAGATCAGGACAATGTTATCAAGTTTTTACTTGGATTGAATGAAAATTTTGGTGTAGTGAATGATATGTAAATAAGTAACACAAGAAAGGGGGGTTTGAATTGTGTCCTTAAAAATTACTTGTTAAAACTTTAGTTTATGAAAAGAATATAAGTTCTTAAGAAAACTGTTCTGGTGACTTTCCAAAAACCGTTTAGTGCAGCGGAAGTAAGTAAATAAAGCAGAACGATCAGCACACAGGAATTTATACTGGTTCACCCTAAACGATTGGGCTACGTCCAGTACTTGGCCACCACCAAGATTTTCACTAGCAAGTATCAAGGACTTCTCCAATACAAGTATTAGACAGGACTTCTCCAAGTATTATCACGGACTTCTCCAAGTTTTGTACAGGACTCCTCCCAGTATTATCACGGACTTCTCCAAGTATTGTACAGGACTCCTCCTACAATCAACAAGATTGTTTGGCTCTACAGGAAATCTCTTCTCAAAAGAGTTAGTGTAGACAATTTATGGCACTGGAACTCTCAAGTGTTTTGGGTTCTGAAAGGACGTTGGAACACACAAGAGTTCAGAATCTAAGAGAGAAGTAAATGAAGAGGTTTGACTCTTTTAAGGTTTGGTATTCTCTCTTGATTTAGCAAAGGTATGAGATCGGATTTGACTCTTAGGAAATCTGCTGTGAGCTTTTAATGCTTTGAAGAATGTTTGGAGTAACTGCTCTGAGTTCTTTCTTTGCTTGCAATAAATTTTTTCTCTTCTCTCTTTCTTTTTTTAATCTTCAGATATGTCCTTTATATATGATCTTGCTAGTTGTGTAGCAGTTGAGACACAGAATCTGGCCGTTGTTTGTAGCCGTTGTGAGTGTCATCTAACCGTTGATTCAAATCTCCGGTTGGTAGCTTCATTAAATGCATGCTGCTGTTCAAAGCTATCTTTTAGCCAAAAAGGTGTACTTTGTCAGCTAGTAGGTGGCGATAGCTTTAGGCTACTTTGCAGAAGAGAGACATTTTGGAAATGTGATGTTGACGTGTTGTCCTTTTTTCTTTTCATTGGTCACCGAGACTTCTCTCTTCAAAGGTAAATCAGTTTGTACGTGACCGGATTAGTTTCCTTCTGACTAAAGCATGGGACAAATAGTTGAGATATAATTTTGACTTTCCCGCTCAAAGGCTTCTTCTGAAATTCTGAGGTATGACGTGGCATGAAACGATACAGAATAAGTGTCTTCCTCGTTTACTGGACGATGCGGTCATATCTTGCGTAAACTTCTTTTTCCTTATAAGGCTTAGACATATTCGTTGAAGCATGTGACCTTATAATATATATTTCCTGAAAAATGTCATTAACATCTGGAATTAGATTTTAGTAGAGAGAAGTATTTATAAAAATTGTTAGGATCAAAATAAGATTGAAACACGTTGTAACACGTTTGAACTTAACAGTGAAGTCACAGATTTTGATGAGTCACCCTCTTCCATAGTTAGCTAAAGTAGTTTCACTTGCTATGCAACATAAGAGACAGAATGGAGCAGAGGAAATTGATGATAGTCAAGCTATTGTTAATGCTGCAGAAGGAAAGAAATCATTTGATAAAGGTTATGGAAGGGGTAGATCACCAGGAAATTATAGACCAAAGGAGAAATATTGCACTTATTGTAAGAAAGTGGGTCACACTGTTAATAATTGTTACAGAATTTATGGTTTTCCAACTGCTTCAGCTCCAAGATATGGAGGATCAAGTGGTCCATCTCACACAACCAGTCATGCTAATAATGCAAATGTTGAAGAATATGAAGAAGAGGAGGACACACATTCACAGAAGGAGAATGAAGAGTTGTTCACAGCAGATCAATACAAAATAATTATTGCTATGATCCAACATGTAAACACTGCATCAAAGAAAGAGTCAGAAGGGGGAAATGCTAGTGTGAACCATGTGGTGAAAGCATCAGGACACACTTCAGGACATGGTAAATCTTTAGTCCTTTCTTGTTCTAGAGTTTTGCCCAGAGTTTTGTCATGCTCTAGAATCTTGTCCTGTTCTAAACAATATAACAGTAGAGACTGGATTATAGACTCAAGGGCTAGTGACCATATTTGTTTCAATAAGTTAATTTTTGAAACACTTAGAAAAAGTCACTAACCCTATTGGTGTGAAGTTACCTAATGGTACTGTAATTCATACATCTTATGTTGGTACTGTTAGGATAACTAGTTGCATTTTGCTCACACATGTTCTCTATGTGCCTGAATTTGATTACAACCTGATTTCAGTGCACAAGTTGGCTAAGAGAAATAACTTTGATGTTATTTTTGGTGCTTTTCATTGTTTTGTACAGGATGTACAAACCAAGAGGAGGATTGGTTTGGGTAGCCTCCAAGATGATGATCTTTACCATCTAATAGTTAGTGGAGTTTCTAGTACTTGTTTTTCAATTCAGCATTTCACCTCTTCTCCATCTGAAATAAGTGATTTTCATCACATTATACCACCTAGTGCTTTATGGCATTTTAGGTTAGGCCATCTCTCTCATGATAGGATACTAGCTTTAAAGGAAACTAATAAATTCATAGATATGAATAAATCCCTGGTTTGTGATATATGTCATTTAGCCAAACAAAAGAGAAAGATGTTTCCTACTAGTTTACACAATGCTTCTCAGCCTTTTGAATTGGTACACATGGATATTTGGGGGCCTCTTCCTCAGGCTTCAGTGCATAATCACAGATATTTTCTTACTGTCCTGGATGATTATAGTAGGTTTGTATGGATTGTACTTTTGAAAAATAAAGGAGAAGCACAGCAGCAGATCAAGAATTTTGTTGCTTTGGTGAAAACACAGTTTAATAATTCAGTGAAGGCAATTAGAAGTGACAATGGGCCAGAATTTCTCATGCCTGTCTTCTATTCTGCACATGGAATCATGCATCAAAGGTCTTGTGTTTATACTCCTCAACAAAATGGACGAGTAGAAAGAAAGCATCAGCACATTCTTAACATAGCAAGAGCATTACTTTTCCAGTCAAAGTTACCTAAGAAAATGTGGGGATATGCAACACTTCATGCTGTATTTCTCATGAATAGGGTTCCCAGCAAATTATTGCATAATAAGTCACCCTTTGAGCTGCTTTACAACAAATCTGTTGATCTTCAATTGTTCAAAGTATTTGGCTGCTTGTGTTTTGCTAATACTATAGCATCGCATAGAACTAAATTGGATCCAAGAGCTAAGAGGTGTGTATTTCTGGGCTACAAACAAGGCATTAAAGGATCAGTGTTGTTAGATTTATCTACACAGGAGATATTTGTGTCCAGGGATGTTATATTTCATGAACACATTTTACCATATAAAAGATCACAAACTCCTGACTGGACTTGCTTTGATCCTCATGATAGTTCTGGTTCTTTGATGGATGATTCAAATCATACAACTGAAGATTCTGCCACTGCTCAAGTTCCTAATTCAGAAGCTGAGGAGGCACTTAATTCAGAGGAGGAGTTATCTTCTACTGAAATTATGTCTACTCATGAAGAAATGCTAAGTTCTACAGAATCTCCAGTCCTTGCTCCAGAAGTCAGAAGATCTACAAGAGAAATTAGAAGACCTGCCACTCTTGATAATTTCTATTGTGGTTCACTTCCAACAAATGATCACAGCAGTGTAGCACATAGCATTGTTAAGTACTGTAATCCTGACAAGCTTTCCTCTCATCATAAAGCTTATGTTATGAATCTCTCTACTGACCAAGAACCAAATTCATATGCTGAAGCAACTAAGCATGCTCACTGGCAAGAAGCTATGAAAGCTGAGATTGCAGCATTAGAAAGAAATGGAACTTGGCAAATTGTGGATCAGCCTGCAGATGTGAAACCTATAGGAAGTAAATGGGTCTATAGAATCAAAAGACATGCAGATGGTTCATTAGCAAGATATAAAGCCAGATTAGTAGCTAAAGGCTACAATCAGATTGAAGGTCTTGACTATTTTAACACATTTTCACCTGTAGCTAAACTCACAACAGTGAGGGTTGTTCTAGCTCTAGCAGCTGCTAGAAACTGGTATTTACATCAACTTGATGTTGATAATGCCTTCTTACATGGGATGTTAGATTAGGATGTTTATATGAGTATTCCCTCAGGTGTTTCTACAACTAAACCAAATCAAGTCTACAAGCTGTTGAAATCA
Organism: Lotus japonicus; assembly: GCF_012489685.1. NCBI lineage: Eukaryota > Viridiplantae > Streptophyta > Magnoliopsida > Fabales > Fabaceae > Lotus > Lotus japonicus. The sequence goes on from NC_080043.1 coordinate 66,666,653, forward strand.
CTTTATGGCCTTAAAAAGGCTAGTAGAAAATGGTATGAGAGATTATCTGCTCATCTTATTGCCCTTGGTTATAACCAAACTGCATCTCATCATTCTCTATTCACTAAGACTCAAGATGGTGCATTCACAGGATTATTAGTGTATGTAGATGATGTAATTTTGTTTGGGAATTCATTACTTGAATTTCAGCAAGTTAAAGATTCTCTACAGCAGGCTTTTGGAATTAAGGATTTGGGAGTTTTGAAGTATTTTCTTGGCTTAGAATTTGCACACTCAACAACTGGTATTAATCTTTGTCAAAGGAAGTATTGTCTTGATTTGCTGAGAGATTCAGGAACATTGGGCAGCAAACCAGTTTCCACTCCTCTTGATCCCTCTGTGAAGCTTACTTTGAATGAAGGAGAACCTTGCTCTGATCCTGCTAGTTATAGACGTTTGGTTGGAAGGTTGCTTTACTTGACTACCACTAGGCCTGACATATCCTTTGCAACTCAACAGTTGAGTCAATTCATGAGCAATCCCATGGATTCTCACTTTCAGGCTGCTGCTAGGGTTCTTAGGTATCTTAAGAATTCACCAGGTCTTGGGCTTTTCTTTCCTAGAGATACTTCTATTTCATTACAAGGTTATTCAGATGCTGACTGGGTAGGGTGTTCAGATACAAGAAAGTCCATTTCTGGCTATTGCTTTTATCTTGGAAGATCCTTAATTTCATGGAAGGCAAAGAAACAACCTACAGTATCACGATCTTCTAGTGAAGCTGAGTATCGAGCTCTTGCTTATGCTACATGTGAGCTTCAATGGTTATTGTTTCTTTTACATGATTTTCAAATTCCATGTGAGAAAACCCCTGTTTTATTTTGTGATAATCAAAGTGCACTTCACATTGCTGCTAATCCAGTGTTTCATGAACGCACAAAACATTTGGAGATTGATTGCCATATTGTTAGAGAGAAATTGCAAACTGGTGTGCTCAAATTACTGCCTATACCTACTGCATTACAGGTTGCTGATGTGTTTACCAAGGCTTTGCAGCCCCGGATTTTTCAAGGTTTTCTTAGCAAGCTTTCAATTATTGACATATTTCGCCCATCAGTTTGAGGGAGGCTGTTAAATGACGAAGAAAAAGACCAGTGTATAAATTCTATAGAAAGATGAGGACCTTGTTGTAATAACTAGTAGTTAGTTACTTTACTATAAATATAAGTTTGTTATGTTAGTTTTGTAATTTGATTCATTGTAACAAACTATCAGATTGAGAAATCTATCAAAGCTTCGAGCTTCTTCTTCTTCTTCAACCTCTGGTTGTTCAATTCTTTGAGTTCACTTGATGAATCACTCAAGCTAGTCCAATCCACCCGTTAAGGTGATTTCTTCCTTCTTAGAATGAAGACAATCCACTAATCAGGTAAATGTTACAACTGCACTTGAAACCTACAAGTGACTAACAATACACTGACTTAGCTCACACTAAGATTCACTCTCCTAAAGGTAAACTAAACAACTATTTAAGAAAGATTGTTTACAAAGAATATGCTTCTGAAAAGCTTGTAGTAAACACAATGAATTCAAAGATGAAAGAATGCTTAGAAAGTTTGAATATAGCTTGCGCGTGTGAGATTCTTCCAACAACATCTTTCAATCTTCAGCCTCTATTTATACTCCAAGGATTAGGGTTTGAACGCTGCATGGGAATGCTACCGTTGGAGGGCAGGTCTGGAATTTCCAGCTTCTGCCGTGGCTGAGAATGTCAGGTAGGTCGTCAGGATAGTACATTTGCTTTTGTACTTTGGATAGTGACTCGACCTTTAACCTAGTAGACTTCTGATCAGAGGAATGCTTCGTGTTGGAACTTGTGAAGCTCGTTGATCAGAGTCAGAGGGAAGCATGGATCCTCTGACCGTTGTATCTTCTGATTCTGAACTCAGAGCGAAGTACTTGGTCTTCAGAGCAATTTTGCTTCTGGACTTCAGAGTCTCCACTTTTCAGCTTCTGGATCTTCAGAGTCTTCTACACCATCAGAACATCTGAACCTTCAGAGTGTCTGGGTTGTCAGAACATCTGGATCTTCAGAACTTCAAGTGAGCTGAGTCCTTATCAGAGCTTGATATACTTTAGATCTTCTGAAGCTTTTCTACTGTTCAGACTGAACATAGAGATTGCGAAACCGTTGCTTGGGACACTCTTTAAGCACAGTGCTTCTGATTTGTGTGAAATTGGATTAAGGTCAGAGCCTGTAAGAGCACACTCAGAGAAACACGTTAGAGTATCAAAATTGTTCATACTAAAAATGTTAACTTGTAATTATCAAAACATAGAGTTGTACTACTGGATCAAAACTTGATCTTACACAAAATTCCATGCCTCACCTTGCCATAAGTTGGCCACTGTTAGCTGCGTGTCCGATATATGCACGAAAGGAACCCGCTCACAAATTCTGCCTGTCCCTAGCCAATCCACATACCAAATGGATGATAGACCATGCCCCAATTGAGGTTTGAAACCAGCAGCAAGATAGTCCTTGGCACGGATTATACTATGCCAGATATAAGAATTTCCCCTCTTGAATTTTCCTTGTAATATCACCTCTAATTTTAAGTACATCTCAGACAATGCTCTCACCCAAAGTTTACCTCGATCCCGCAGTAAGCTCTCCACCAAGCTACCAAGCAAAGCTATATTATTTAATCTTGTACTCTGAAGTCCCAATCCTCCATGCTCCTTTGGTTGAATCACTTTCCTCCATGGTACCAAATTCCATCCTCTCGTATTTGACCCCTTTGCCCATAAACAACTTCTGATTTTTTTATCAATGAAGTCACAAACCATCTGAGGGAGCCAAATGGATTGCATGGTGTACACAGGAATGCATGCAAGATTGATTTTGCAAGACAAAGTTTGCCAGCTTTATTTAACATATGGGTTTTTCATGATGCTAGACGGCCATTCACCTTACCCATGATGGGAGAAAAAGGTCTCTAGTGACTCTTCCTTGCTGCAAGGGAATGCCCAAGTATTTCCCTAGGCTGGAAGCTCTACGAATGCCCAAGATGGTAGATAACTCGTCTTGAACGGAAGGAGCAATTGTCTTGGAGCAGCACATGCGAGACGTCTCTAAATTCACCTGCATACCCGAAGCCTCACAGAAATCTGTCAACGTATCGGCTACTGAAATTTTGGTTCCCGTATGGCAGATGTTCTACGCGATGCTGGAACAATTGCTTCGACAATTACACAACAGTAAGCAATACAAATATAAAATAAATAAAGCACAACACCAAAGTTTTTAACTCAGTTCGGGGAAACTTTACCTACGTCTGGAGGGTTTTCACCCAAAGACAGGAAATCCATTATCTCAAGATATAGGAACTACAAACACTCATTAACAACTCATAGTTCTCTTCGTAATCTACCTAGTGTATTTCTACTTAGTATATCGACCTAAGTATGGAACAATTGCTTCGACATCAGGTTGTCTTTTACAAAATGCAAGACAACCAAAAGTAACAACAATTTCCCCTTTTGTCAAATTTTGTCTAAAACAACTTGAGATTTAGAGAAGATAAACATACTTCCCCCTCAACAGCGAAACTCCCCCTCAAATAATGCAACCCACAACACACATACAGTTAGCACATGTCACAACAATGTGACCAACAACAAGAAACAAGTTAACTAATACTTTTAAACTAGTAGCAACTTGGAGTACTACACATCATTAAACTTGTCTTCTAGAGAAACAAATTTGTCTTCCACAGAAACAAGAATACACAACTTGTCTTGAAATGTGTTCCACTTCATACAGACCAATCACCATAGCTATCATAAGCACCAAAACACCACTCCCCCTTTTTAACACAAATTTGGAAAAGGGTGCACCAAAGAACTCATGAAGAGGACATACCCTAAAGATATCACAAAACAGTAGAAAAATCAATACTTAGAACAATACACATAACAAATGGTCATAGAGTTATTACAACCCAACATCAGTAAGAAATTCTATTATCTCTTTGCACTCTAGAGCTTCTTGAGTACACTCTCTCTTACAAGCAATCTTTCCCTGACAAACACATTTCCACTTCTGCTCACTTGCTTTAGAATGCAATGACACATTGTCCAAAGGAGCAAGGGGAACATTCACAGGAACTCTCTTGATAATCCTCATTCATGACATCAGATTGTTTTTGACATAATACAAGACAACCAAAAGTAACAACAGCTACTACTCGCATTTGAGTTTTATTTGCTTGACAAAATAATAAGACATCATTCGCAAAGAATAGGTGAGAAATGCCGACACCCTCCTTAGCAATTTTGATTGGGTGCCATATACCCTCATCCACCTTCTTTTGGATTAAAATCGCCATACATTCCATGCATAATACAAAGAGATAAGGGAAGAGGGGGTCCCCTTCCCGGAGGCCTCTTTGTGAAGTGAAGGACTCAAGCTTGGAGCCATTCCAAAGGATAGATATGGAGGCCGATTGGACTCCCCACATGATCAAATCCATAATTGAGGGGGGAAACCCAAAATCATACAAGGTAGCTCGGAAAATCTCAACTCACTTGATCATAAGCTTTCTCCAAATCAATCTTCAATGCCACCAACCCACCTTTCCGCTTAAAGGAATGAATAGTGTGCATAACTTCCTGTGCAAGAATTATATTATCCTTGGTACCTCTCCCTGGTATGAAGCTCCCTTGAAGGGGGCCAACTAGGTCATTCAGAAGGGGTCATAATCTATATACTAACACCTTTGTGATTACCTTGTACGCTATGTTACACAGACTGATGGGACAAAAAGGTTATTTAAATACAACTCATTGTTCTTCTCAGGATTCGAACCCTGGACCTCAATCTTCAACACCTATTTCTACCCTTAGCTCAACTAAGTGAGCTACCCTCTCACCTTAAAGGTTTTAGGCTAATTGTTAACTAGGAAATAAATCTAAAGGCTAAAAAGTAGTTTTGGCCCCTGATGATTCAAATTTGTGAAAATTCTGCCCCAACTCTATTTTTGTCAGTGTTTCTACCCCTCATGTTTTCAGAAGGAACCCTGGACCTCAATCTTCAACACCTATTTCTACCCTTAGCTCAACCAAGTGAGCTACCCTCCCACCTTAAAGGTTCTAGGCTAATTGTTAACTAGGGAATAAATCTATAGGCTAAAAAGCACTTTTGGCCCCTAATGATTCAAGTTTGTGAAAATTCTGCCCCAACTCTATTTTTGTCGGCGCTTCTACCCCTCATGTTTTCAAAAGATCCACCGTATACCCTTCCGTCAGCCAGGCGTTAAAATACTAACGGAATGAGGGGAAAAAATGGTGAGGGAGATTTGAACCCAAGACTTGTAAGTGGCAAAACCAACATAAACCAGTTGAGCTACTTAAATAATTAATATATATATATATATATAGCAACATAATAATATTTATATCATCAATCTTCTTCATCCTTTCTTCACCATCAACATAATAATATTTATACCACCTTTTTTTTCAATTTAACTGGTAATTTCCACGTGGCAGGTCCAAAAATTAATAAAAAAAGCCATGTCAGCTCATTCCGTTAGTATTTTAACGTCTAGCTGACGGAAGGGTATACTGTGGACCTTTTGAAAACATGAGGGGTAGAAACGTCGACAAAAATAGAGTAGGGGAAGAATTTTTACAAACTTGAAACATCAGGGGCCAAAAATGCTTTATAGCCAAATCTAAACGAGATTACATGAGTAATTACATCATAATAATTAAAGAATAAATATTCTAATATTCTATTCTAATATTATATTCTAACACATCCCCGCAGTCGAAGTTTGAGGTTCACCGATGTTGAGACTGGAATGAAAATCATCAAAAAGAACTCGAGGTAGGTCTTTTCCGAAAATAAAATACTCTTCAAACTCAGAGCGGCCTGAGGAAAACCATGGGAACCCAAAGAGGAGGAACCACTTGGCTTCGAAGAGCCGAGATCGAAGTGTGATCATCCATAAGATGGATTAAGGGAAAAAATTAACATTAATGGGAAAAAAGGTTTTTTATTTATTTTTTGGTTGTTGGCCGATTCAACCAGTTTTGGCGATGCTGGGCAAATCGGGTTGGTCTGGTTCACGGTCTGGGAATCCTGGGCGAACCGAGTTCAAAAGCGATCGAGTTGTGTGGTTGTTTGGCGGACAGGCGGTGAGCGAGTCTGGTAGCGCTGATTGGAGAGGCGCAGTCGGCGGTGGATTGCGGCGACGTGAAGAGTCCTGACAAAGGGGAATGCGCAAAACTGGAGAGATTGCGCGAGAGGGAGGCACACGCGGGTCAGATCTTGTTGGGAGCGTGCCTTGGTTGTGGTTGGCTGAGGTAGGAAAGTTGAAGCAGCACGTTAAGGGAAGAGGAAACAGTCGGTGGTTGGGCGTGGTGCACGAAAACGGGCGGCGGCACTGACTGGTGGCGTGGAGCACGCGAGTCTGGTGTTGATTGCGTTATCGGAACGCAGGTCTGCGAAGGAGATGGCGTCGGGGAGGCCGACAGAGAGGGCAGTGGGTCGATGGTGCATGCGACGTAGGGCGGCGCACACAGAGGATAGGGGGTCGGCTAAGCTTGCCAGAGAAAACTTGGGTATAGGAGAACACAGACGGATCTCGGCAAGCAAACACGGTAGTGGACGCACGTGTAAGGCGGTGCAGCGGCGACTGTGGAGGAGCGGCAGCGGCGACTGAAATAAGAAGGAGGTGAGGATGAGAGGAAGAAGAAGAGAAAGTGTGGCGGGTCAATCACAGCAAGCATGGCACGTGAGAGCGATGGCGGTCGTGCTCTAAGATCGAGTGCGACAGCGACGCTCTAAGAGTAGAGGGCGGTGGCGGCGGCTAGAAAAAAAAATTAAATTAAAAATAAATAAAGGAAAGGTCAAATGATCACAACTAGCTTCTGATACCAAGAAGAAATTGTATTTTGTGCTTTTTATTGATAAACAACTTAGTATTTATATACAAAGGTCTTAGGCTAATAGTTAACTAGGGAAAAAATCTAAGCGAGATTACATACGTAATTACATCATAATAAACGGAATAAATCTAAGCGAGATTACAGCGTAATTACATCATAATAAATAAAGAATAAATATTATAATATTTTATTCTAATATTATATTCTAACAATCCGTGCACGCAAAAGCCCTAAATTAGATTAGGAAAAAAGGAAGTAACGAAATGAAATGGATTGCTAACGGTTGAAATCTCTTTTTATTTCCCAGATCAAGCATTTGAAAGGAGACATGAAAGACTTTGCATTTTAAAAATCCAGAGGTGTACTATAGCTATTGGTGTACTATAACTTTATTGGTAAAGAAAAAGAATAGCCACTTATATGCATGTATGGGCCCACTTTCACTATCCGAGGTGACTATGATATTGACGGTGGCGGTGATGGAGGGTGGTTGTAGAGGTGGCAGTGGTGATAATGAGTGGGGGCGGCGATGCAAGGTGATGGTGATGATTGTGGTCGCGGTGGCAGTGGTGGTGGGGTTGGAAGGTGATGGTGATGATGGTGGTGGCGGTGGCAATGGTGGCTGTGGAGGGAGGTGGTTGTGGCAATCATGGTTGAAGGTATAAAAAACGGTAGAAAGGGGGGGGGTTTGAATAACGTTTTCAAGATAAAACTTCCACCTTAAATATTTTAACAAATCTTTCGAGAACTAACTGCTAAAGATAAGAGATAGAAAAGCACACAAGGTTTTTTATCCTGGTTCACTTGATAAATCCCTCAAGCTAATCCAGTCCACCCGTTAAGGTGATTTCTTCCTTCTTAGAATGAAGGCAATCCACTAATCAGGTAAAGGTTACAACTGCACTTGAAACCTACAAGTGACTAACAATTACACTGACTTAGCTCACACTAAGATTCACTCTCTTAGTCTTCTCTAGGATCCGATCAAACTTGATCTCCTAAAGGTAACTAAACAAACTGTTTAAGAAAGAATGTTTACAACGGATTTGCTTCTGAAAAGCTAATAGTAAACACAATGAATTCAGATGAAAGAATGCTTAGAAGGTTTTTGAATATAGCTTGCGCGCGTGTAATTCTTCCAACCGCATCTTTCAATCTTCAGCCTCTATTTATACTCCAAGGATTAGGGTTTGAACGCTGCATGGAAATGCTACCGTTGGAGGGCAGTTCTGGAAATTCCAGCTTCTGCTGTGGCTGAGAATGTTAGGTAGGTCGTCAGGATAGTACATTTGCTTTTGTACTTGGATAGTGACTTGACCTTTAAACCTATGAGACTTCTGATCAGGGGAATGCTTCATGTTGGAACTTGTGAAGCCGGTTGATCAGAGTCAGAGGGAAAGCACAGATCCTCTGACCGTTGTATCTTCTGATTCTGAACTCAGAGGGAAGTACATGGTCTTCAGAGTTTCTTGCTTCTGGACATCAGAGATTCCACTATTCAGCTTCTGGATCTTCAGAGTCTTCTACACCATCAGAACATCTGAACCTTCAGAGTTTCTTGGTTGTCAGAACTTCTGGATCTTCAGAACTTCAAGTGACTGAGTCCATATCAGAGCTTGTATACTTCAGATCTACTGTTCAGAGTGAACATAGATGTTGCGAAAGCGTTGCTTGGGTCACTCTTTATGCACAGTGCTTCTGATTTGTGTGAGATTAAATTGAGGTCAGAGCCTGTAAATAGCACACTCAGAAAAACACGTTAGAGTACCATAATTGTTCATACTAAATTGTTAACTTGTAATCATCAAAACATAGAGTTGTACTACTCGATCAAAACTTGATCTTACAATCTCCCCCTTTTTGATGATGACAAAACTAAGTATTTTGATGAACAATTCTTAAACAATAAACTGAATTCACTCAGAGTTTAGAGATATAGAATAAGACTTATCCTGATGTGAATAGTTTATTTTGCTCATTCTGAATCCAAGTCACAGCTTGATTCTGAGCATAGCTCCCCCTGAATCTAAGACTTAATGAAAACGTTAGAAATGTCTAGATTCTGAGCTAAATAATGTAAGAGTTCAGAGTGAAGGCGCATGACATAGATGAAATAAAATAATTAAAGCGCATAAGTATTCAGAGTCAACGATAAGTGGTATCAGAGTCAAATAGAATCACTTCAGAAGAAGTGAAATGTATTCCTTGTATTTGCCCAGTGACACATCTATGGTCATAACAGTGGAACTCTTAAATTCTCCAAAATAAAAATAAATCACACTCTTACACATCAAAAACTAAGTGTACTCCCCCTTTTTGTCATAAGCAAAAAGTATGGGGTGTGAAAAACTCAGCAAGAAGTACAAAGTACTCCCCCTCAGAGAAGGTCTGAGTGAAAAGATGGAGAAATAAACGCGGTATGAATGAGAGTTACGCGAATTAAAGGAAGGGAGTTAATGCAAAAGAAGAATTGTTTACCACCGGCCATGGGAGTAAAGAGAACTTCAGTTACCAAGGACTTATCCTCGAGAAACTGTAGAAGTAATAACTTCCAAGGAGAGAATGAAGCTTATATAAAGCGATTTAGAGGAGGGTAAGCTTCACAACTCGATCAATTCCATAAAAAGAAAATGGCATCATACATGGTTGCACTGGAGGAGCTCAGAAGGAAGGCTTTTGAGGAAGATATGTTCCTCAATGTAAGACATCCTGATGGTACAAAGACCATACAAGAGCTGACGGAGACACTGCTTGAAGAGGACCTTCGTCCAGAGCTAAAGAAGGATCTGAAGGAATTCCTTGCCTTCGTGAAGGAAATTCAAGAACTCTGGAAGAGAAGGAGGCAGTGGAACGAAGAATCAAGACTATAGAAGATAGTCTGGAGAAAACCGAGGTTAGCATCAAGCTAGGCAACATAGAATATGCGCTTGAGCAGCTGGAAAAGGAGAGAGCAGATCAACGCCGAGAGTGCAGAAGAATGAGGAGGGATCCTCCATTCTAGATTTAGGAAAAAAAATGGAATGTATGATGTAATAATATTATTATGAATAAAGAGAAAAAAAAAATTGCAATCACAGAGTTAAAGATATATATATAGGTATGTGCAATGAGAAATAACAACTAATAAAGCATAGTAGATAATGCAAATTAAACAAAATAAAGTAAAATTAAAATAAAAATTAAGTTAAGAGGAAAACGAAGAAATCCTAAGACTAAGGCTTGTCAGAGCGACGCAGTAGTTCTGTAAGAATTTGCTTCATGTCCATCAGCAGAGTCTCATGAGTATCGAGACGTTGTTCCATGATATCGAGTCTGGAAGAGCTTGACTGTGTGGAGCTAGAAGGAACATTCTGAGCAGATTGATGAGCTGGAATGGATGTAGAAGGAGCAGGAGTAAAGACTACTGGTGCAAGAGCTTGACATCTAAGGACTTCAGCTTCAGCTTCAAGTCTTTCAGTTTCTAATCTTGCTTGTTCTGCTTGTGCAGCTGCTTGACGTGCAGCTTCCTCTGCTTGCTCTTTCTTTCTTCTGGCCTCTTCAACAGCTTCAAGTAGCTTATTTCTTAGCTGTTGTTCATGCAGAGCCACCCTTCTTGCAAACCGCTGCCTAGCAGCCTGAATCCTCTGATCCCTTTCTGCAGTCAGAAGCCTCATCATAATAGGAACCTGAGCTACTAACCAAATACTCAGACTATTCCATTCTTCAGCAACAGAGTCAGCATTCTCACTCAGGTCAGTGTGACCTTGCACGTTGCGTAGCATCAATAAAGCTTCATGATGAAAAACATTAATGCACTCAGAGAGAGAGGTTGGTCTGAGGTATGTGTAGGGAACAATGGAGAGGTTGGTTTCAGGAGAGGTTGGGTGATTGCTACTGCTGGCCTCAGAGGCACCTTGAGGAGAGCCAATGTCAAAAGGTTGGACATTTGGTTCAGAGGTTCCAAGGTGAGGTTCAGAAGTTTCAACCAGAGGATGTGGTGATCTAACCGAAGAGTGGTTAGACACAGAGTGTTCTGGTTCTGGTTGAATTGGCTCTTGATGGACTGGGTCAGGTTGAACTGGTTGGGCTAAAGGGTTTGCCTCATGCAAAGGGTCAGCCTGGATAGGATCATCTGGGTCAACTAGACGTTCAGGTCTAGGGCCAGGGTATCTCCTAGGGCTTGGTACTGTAAGGTAGTACTCTGGGATGGCAGACACTTTTTCTTTTCTGACTTCCAGGAATTTACGAAGTGACTCAGAGTTGTTGAAAGGTGAGGAGTCAGCAACGTTGGTTGGGAATGACACAGGAGTATAGGCAGTTGAGGAATCTGTATCAGTGGTTCTAACAACCGGACGTTCTGATGCTCTGGGGGTAGAGTGATCAGATGTTCTGGGTCTAGGTTCAGGTTGTTCAAGTTCTGGTTGTTCTGGAATGATGGGTTCAGAGGTTAACGGGTTGTATTGAATGGTAATGGGAGAGGTTGGTTCAGAGGGACGTGGAGTCTGAAGCATATTCCACAGAGGGGCTTCTGCTTGGGAAGGTTGGAAAAATGAAGACCTTGGAGAATTGGGTGGAGATGTGGTTTGGGCAGCCGGTTGAGACTCTGGGATAGTAGTGAGTTGGGTGGATGTGCGTTTAAGGAGGGTAGAAATGGGAAGTGCATCACATGAATTTAAATCATCATCAGATTCAATGATAGAAGACTCATCACATGAATTTAAATCATCATCAGATTCAATGATAGAAGACTTACTTGTATGCACGGCAGACCAAGTCACTCTGGCAGAAGTCTCCATTCGGATAACTGCAGCAGCAGGTTCCACAAGTGTAGGCTTCTCCACGATTCTGACTTGTTTCTTCTTCTTTTTCTTGGGAGGAGAAGGACCATCTTCACTATCACCATCATCACCATCATCTGGCTTGGTGGTTTCAGCATGCTTCCTCTTAGGCTGGTCAGCCTTCTTCTTCTTCCTCAGAGGAACATCAGATTCCTCAGAGGATTCTTCCAAGACCATCTTCCTCTGAACTTTCCTCTTGGGAGGAGAGTCAAACTCTGGAGCGGGTGGCAATCGTCTAAAGAATTCGTCTACATCAATCTCATATCCTTGTTGCTTAAGATCATCAATGTAGCACAATATTGCTTCTGAATTGTCTGCTTGGGTCCACAGAGGGAAGTCATTCAGAGGCACCCTTCTTTGTCTGATTTCAGCAGACGTATCTTCATGAGCAGGGTCTATCTTCTTCTTGACCAAGCCCATCTTCTTCAAAGATGTGGCTGTGAAGACATCACTGACCATTGTGGACAGATCCTCTGTGCATCCTGCCTTGATCAGATCTTCGACGAATTTACTCTCAATGAAGAGATCTAAAAGCAGTCTCCCAAAGGGAATGTACTTGATGGCAGACTTGATGGAGGCAGTGGTTCTGGACTTCCTAATGCATTCCTTCAGATAAGAGAACAAGAAGAAAGGGAGGCAGATCTTCTTCTTATCCTGAATGAAGAATAGCATTGCCTTCTGGCAGAAATTGATGTAATCAGGAGAGCTATCCTTCGGCCTCTGATTGATGCAGTGAAGCATAATCTTGTGCCAGATTCTGAGCTTGGGATGAAGGTCCATCACCTTGTAGTTGCTCTTGCCAGGTTTGTAGGTGGTGTAGAGCGCCTTGTGGGTTTCATCCTTGGTTCTGAGTGACAGCTTCGATTCTGTCAGTTGAAATCGATACCCAGTTCCAGTGTTTGCACCAAGCAGGTTCACAATGGACTTCTCCGTGATGATTATTCTCCTTCCAGCAATGTAGGAGACAACTTGTGTATCATCACAGTCCACGTGCTTCCAGAATTCCTTGACCAATTTATCATAAATGGGACCTCTGAGCCTGTTGAAGTACTCTTCCCATCCCTGAGCTTGAACTTCAGGACGCAGGTCATACCCATTTGCAGCTATGTTGTCCAGGTCGAATCTACATTCAGCAAGCACTTGGAGTTCTTCCGGAGCATAAACGCAGTGAACGGCACAGCCCCGTTCTGCGATTGGAATCATCTTCTCTAACGCTTGACCTTGATTTGGATTTTCAGGGCCCAATTGGCCTGTAGCTTGACCAACTACCATATGAGGAAACCTGGTTGAATCGGCAACTTCAGTTCTGGTTTGTCTCACCATCGTGGAGTCGGTTGAAGGTTTTAGGTTGAAGGTGAAGGGTTGAAGGTGAAGGATGAATAGAGAGTACGAAAGTTGAAGGTATGAATCGAGAGAGAGAGAGATCGTGGGTAAGAGGTTTTGAAAAACTGAAGAGAAAGAGAGATTGTAAAACCGTAAGTGTAGGGGAACGTGTGTGTATAGTGGGTTTTGACAAATAACCGTTGTTGATTCAAAAAGCAATTTAAAAAATCAACGGTTAAAAATTAAAGACATGATAGTAACAGTAAATACACCTATCACACGCAGGAGAGAAGCACATCAACACTCATTACAACAGACTGTCAGCACGGGCACAAGGAACTATGTATTAGAGATACTGACACACATTTACTGTCTCAGCTTCAGAGCCAGCACCAATAGAAAAGCACACAAGGATTTTTGTCCTGGTTCACTTGATAAATCCCTCAAGCTAATCCAGTCCACCCGTTAAGGTGATTTCTTCCTTCTTAGAATGAAGGCAATCCACTAATCAGGTAAAGGTTACAACTGCACTTGAAACCTACAAGTGACTAACAATTACACTGACTTAGCTCACACTAAGATTCACTCTCTTAGTCTTCTCTAGGATCCGATCAAACTTGATCTCCTAAAGGTAACTAAACAAACTGTTTAAGAAAGAATGTTTACAAAGGATTTGCTTCTGAAAAGCTAATAGTAAACACAATGAATTCAGATGAAAGAATGCTTAGAAGGTTTTTGAATATAGCTTGCGTGCGTGTAATTCTTCCAACCGCATCTTTCAATCTTCAGCCTCTATTTATACTCCAAGGATTAGGGTTTGAACGCTGCATGCAAATGCTACCGTTGGAGGGCATTTCTGGAAATTCCAGCTTCTGCTGTGGCTGAGAATGTTAGGTAGGTCGTTAGGATAGTACATTTGCTTTTGTACTTGGATAGTGACTTGACCTTTAAACCTATGAGACTTCGGATCAGGGGAATGCTTCATGTTGGAACTTGTGAAACCGGTTGATCAGAGTCAGAGGGAAAGCACAGATCCTCTGACCGTTGTATCTTCTGATTCTGAACTCAGAGGGAAGTACATGGTCTTCAGAGTTTCTTGCTTCTGGACATCAGAGATTCCACTATTCAGCTTCTGGATCTTCAGAGTCTTCTACACCATCAGAACATCTGAACCTTCAGAGTTTCTTGGTTGTCAGAACTTCTGGATCTTCAGAACTTCAGGTGACTGAGTCCATATCAGAGCTTGTATACTTCAGATCTTGTGAAGCGTTTCTACTGTTCAGAGTGAACATAGATGTTGCGAAAGCGTTGCTTGGGTCACTCTTTATACACAGTGCTTCTGATTTGTGTGAGATTAAATTTAGGTCAGAGCCTGTAAATAGCACACTCAGAAAAACACGTTAGAGTACCATAATTGTTCATACTAAAATGTTAACTTGTAGTCATCAAAACATAGAGTTGTACTACTCGATCAAAACTTGATCTTACAATGGTGGTGTTGGGTGATTACAGTATGTAGTGGTGATGGCGATGACAATGGAGGGTGGTGATGGCAGTGACAATGGCGATAGCGATGGCAGTGGTGGAGTGTGGCGACAGAGGCGGCAACGACGGTGGTGGTGGTGGTGGTGGAGGGTGGTGGCAACGATGGAGGGTGGTGGAGGATGCTTTCAAGAGTTGATGAAGATTAAGGACAAATGAATTTCAAAAGTGAGCAATGAAGGCTAAAAGAGTTGTTGGGGGGAGTTACAAGCATTAATGTAGGGAAAATGAGATGAAGAATTAAAGTTACTCCCCCAGTAGAGTGTGCACACATGTGTGTGCACCATATGACATGTATTGTTAGACCAAGATTTGGTTATGTTGTATATCTCTAGGTTTTGATGATAACAAGTATATATTTTGTGTGGGAACAACTTTGGTACTCTAACGTTTTTCTTTTGTGTGTTTGACAAACATGTTCTGATTCTGATTGAAAGTGGAATTCATCAAAAATCAAAGACCAAATGTTGACCTATAAACTGCTTCTTCATTCACTACGTTCTGATGAATGGTAGTTCATGCTTCAGGTGTTCTGAAGATAAAAGCTTTGGTGATGGGTTATGAAGAATCAACTACTGAAGACTAGAAGTTCTGAGTGAACGGTCAAAACTCTAAAGACTTGAAGATTCTGAAGACACAAAGAAAGTTGATTCTGAAGACCAAGTGCTTCTACTCTGAAGACCAGAAGTTCTAAAGTGAACGGTCCAGATGCTGAAGAGTTGAAGTTCTGAAGATCCAAGCATCCTCGTAACTCTGATTAGAAGCTTCACAAGTTCCAACATGAAGCACCTCTGAAGATCAGAAGTCAAATACAAAAGGCAAGGGTCACTATCAAATAGTATGAGCGTAGTGTACTATCTTGACCGCCTACCTATGGCACGCACATGCGTGCCACCACAATGGGTTGGCATTTTGAGTTTTACTGTACGCATGTGCGTGCAGTTGAGGAACTCACATGCTGCCTAGTCGTTAGTTTTGGCCTATAAATAGAACTATATTATTTTAGTTTGGTATCTTGGTTTTTTTGAACTTAAGGCTTGTGTAAGCTATTTTGGACCTTCTCTAAGGCTTCTTCTCAGGAGAGAAACTATGTTTTCCTTAGGCATGCTTGGCTAAGTTTCATTTTGCATTTGGAATATGGATCCCTAACTTGTTAATGCTTTAATTTCTGAGTTAAATGGAATAAGGTTTACATTCCATGAGTTCATGTTCTTTATTACAATATTAGCTTGAATGCATGCAAGTTACTTTACATATTCTTTGCACAAATGGAAGTTTGGTTTATAACAGGGGACCTGAGATGGGACTTATTAGACCACTTTCACCTTAGGAATAAGGGTGAGGTCTAGTAGTTGATGGCCTGAACTAAAAAGAACTTAATCTTTAATTGGGTTACTCATAGGTAGTGAGGAATCCGACTAATGAAATCAGATTGAAAGCTCTATTTGACTTGAGGAATCAACACTTAGAGAATTAGGCTATATCAACAAAAGAATGAATTCCATTTGCATTCCATATACTCTCATTTCTCTTAAAAGCATAACTTGTTTGGGTGAATCTACCTCAAGTGCTAGCTCTTAAACATTATTTCTTATTCTATTCAAAATTCCAAGTTCACAATCGACCAATCAAATTATATTTTTTTTTACTTTTCCTTGTTCTAAACAACTCTTGCTTAAGTGAATTGGTTCTTCCCCAATCTTTGTGGTTCGACAATCTTTTGTATTACTTCGGACGTACCGTATACTTGTGTATTGCATATCACTTGTCACCGGATGCTTCAGCTTTCAGCGCCTTCGAGCTTTTAACTTTTAAGGATCCCATAAGGTCTTGTATCTTCATTGTTTTTAGATCTTTTGCTTCTTGAATTGCAATGACCTTAGGTCTCCATCATTTGGGAAGACATCTCAGAATCTTGGTTATTTGATCGACATTGTTATATTTTCAATCTAGATTTCTGAGACCATTTTTGATAGTTTGGAACCTTCCAAACATATCGTCTATGCTTTCGTTTGGCTTGTCTTACATTTCCTATTCCTTCAAACGAAACTGCCAAAGTATCCCATATTTCTTTTACAGTTTCTAGACCGTCAACTTTGTCGTGTTGAGATTTTCTTAGAGCACATTGAAGAAATAATCTCGTCCTGTAGTTGAGTTGATTTTCCTTTTTTTGAGCATCTTTCCAATCTTCTTCTTTGATTATTTCGTTTGCAGCATTTTTGGGAATTATGTTTCCTTTGTTGATGATTTCCCACATTTTGTAGTTGTTGGATCTGATAAACGTCTCCATGTAGTTCTTCCAATAAGGATAGTTTGTTCCATTGAAGTAAGGATGTTTGTTAGTGTCTGAGCCTGTAGGAACACATTGATCTTCGGCCGCCATGGATCTTTTCTCTTCACCTATTAAGATGTTAGTCCTCAGAGCCTAAGCCCTGATACCAATTGAAATGTAATAAACTAACATAAGAAATAGGGGTTAAATTGTGTTCTTGTAAAACTTGAGTTTTCATACGATTATAAGTTTTTAAAAATATTTCGCAATCGTTTGATGCATCGGATATAAGTATAAGATAGTAAACGATAAGGACACAACAATATATCCTAGTTCACCCACAAACGATGGGGCTACGTCAATTCCTATGCTTAACCAAGATTTTCACTGTCAAGTTTCAAGGACTTCTCCTACAACAAGTATTCGACAAGACTTCTCCCACAACAAGTATTAGACCTGACTTCTCCCAAACAAGTATTCTAAGGACTCCTCCTCACCAAGTATTATCAAGAACTTCTCCTTCAACGAGTATTATACATGACTTCTCCTAAGATCTTTTTCAAGATTGTTTGGCTCTAACAGGTTCTCTTCTCACAAGAAGGATAGTAGAAAATTCTAAGCACATGAACTACAAAGTGTTTGAGAGGAATTGACCCTGGAGTGTACTTTGATTTCTTAATCTCAAGAGATTTGAATATGAAGATTTAACTCTTAAGTATTTCTCTCAAACGAGATTAGGATTTTTGTTGATTGTTTGATGAAGAATGAAAGTTGATCGACGCTAAAGCTAAGTTTCTTGCTTCTAAATATCTTCAAGTCCTCCTTTAATAATTCAAGAGCTTCTAGGGTTTGTTGAGAGTCGTAGGAGCATGTAGAGCATCTTGAGTTCTAACTGTTGATCAAACGGTCTTCACATCAAGTGTATTAAATGAACTATTTCCTTTTGCTGATGCAGAATGTTGTTTCCTTGATCAATGTTCTATTTAGAGTATCACGTGATTCTTTGAACTTGGCTTTCTCCTCAAGAATTTTAGAGAGATTTCAATTTGAATATGCCGCTCTTTCTCTAGGCATTACTTCCGCTGGTCAGCTTTGAGATAGACGATGAAAATCTTCATGCGTGAGGTCTTCTATTCTGGCAGACGATATAGCATATTTGACTTTCATGTGCTTGTACAGTCTGTTCTTTAGCTTTGACATTTCTTGTCTTGTGTAGAGTTTACTGGCATAGTCTTGCACTTTATCATCACACGATAAGGCATGGGAGGCGTAAGTGTTATTTCCTAAAATATAATTCATATGAAATTTTAACCAATACACTTATAATTCAAAATATGATAAACGATATATCTAGCATTTGGACTTAACAAGCGTCATGTTTACTTGGGTTCGCACCCCTCCGACGTGCATCGTTCGCCCCTTCAACTTACCACCTCTCTTTTGTCGTCGGTAGTGGTGGCTTTGCTTCGGATCTGACTAATCTGAGTGATTTGATGTTTAGATGGAGGCAGGTGCAGACCATGGGTTTTGGGTCAGGATCTGAACCACAATCTGTTGGCGGTGTCGTTGTTGGTGGAGATCCGATAGAGTGTAGTTGTTCTCTCCTTTCTTGCCCATGTTTTCCCCTTGTGTTTTCGGCATCTCGTTGTTAGTGGCGTGTGATATGTAAATAAGTAACACAAGAAAGGGGGGGTTTGAATTGTGTTCTTAAAAATTACTTGTTAAAACTTTAGTTTATGAAAAGAAGATAAGTTCTTAAGAAAATTGTTCTGGTGACTTTTCAAAAACTGTTTAGTGCAGCGGAAGTAAGTAAATAAAGCAGAACGATCAGCACACAAGAATTTATACTGGTTCACCCTAAACGATTGGGCTACGTCCAGTACTTGGCCACCACCAAGATTTTCACTAGCAAGTATCAAGGACTTCTCCAATACAAGTATTAGACAGGACTTCTCCAAGTATTATCACAGACTTCTCCAAGTATTGTACAGGACTCCTCCTAGTATTATCACGGACTTCTCCAAGTATTGTACAGGACTCCTCCTAGTATTATCACGGACTTCTCCAAGTATTGTACAGGACTCCTCCTACAATCAACAAGATTGTTTGGCTCTACAAGAAATCTCTTCTCAAAAGAGTTGGTGTAGACAATTTATGGCACTGGAACTCTCAAGTGTTTTGGGTTCTGAAAGGACGTTGGAACACACAAGAGTTCAGAATCTAAGAGAGAAGTAAGAGAAGAGGTTTGACTCTTTTAAGGTTTGGTATTCTCTCTTGATTTAGCAGAGGTATGAGATCGGATTTGACTCTTAGGAAATCTGCTGTGAGCTTTTAATGCTTTGAAGAATGTTTTGAGTAACTGCTCTGAGTTCTTTCTTTTCTTGCAATAAATTTTTCTCTTCTTGTCTTCTTCAATCTTCAGATATGTCCTTTATATATGATCTTGCTAGTTGTGTAGCCGTTGAGACACAAAATCTGGCCGTTGTTTGTAGCCGTTGTGAGTGTCATCTAACCATTGATTCAAATCTCCGGTTGGTAGCTTCATTAAATGCATGTTGCTGTTCAAAGCTATCCTTTAGCCAAAAAGGTGTACTTTGTCAGCTAGTAGGTGGTGATAGCTTTGGGCTACTTTGCAGAAGAGAGACATTTTGGAAAAGTGATGTTGACGTGTTGTCCTTTTTCCTCTTCATTGGTCATCGAGACTTCTCTCTTCAAAGGTAAATCAGTTTGCACGTGACCAGATTAGTTTCCTTCTGACTAAAGCATGGGGCAAGTAGTTGAGATACAATTTTGACTTTCCCGCTCAAAGGCTTCTTCTGAAATTCTGAGGTATGACGTGGCATGAAACGATACAGAATAAGTGTCTTCCTTGTTTACTGGACGATGCGGTCATATCTTGCGTAAACTTCTTTTTCCTTATAAGGCTTAGACATATTCGTTGAAGCATGCGACCTTATAATATATATTTCCTGAAAAATGTCATTAACATCTGGAATTAGATTTTAGTAGAGAAAAGTATTTATAAAAATTGTTAGGATCAAAATAAGATTGAAACACGTTGTAACACGTTTGAACTTAACAGCGTGCTCTTTCCACCCTTGTCTTTGGTGATGGTTCATGGCAGTGTCTTTGGAGCCGGGTTTTGGTTACGATTGGATTTTCAAGCGTTTTGTTTGTTGGGTGAAGTTTTTGCTTGAGGAGTTTTCTTGCCAAGGGGTCAGTGGGGGAGAATATGGATTGGTGGTGCTGTGGTCGGCGAAGGTAGTTATAGGTTGTCAATTTTTGGTGGTTGTGACTTTGTTATGATTTCGTTGTCCTGTATGCTGGTTTGGCCGAATCAACAATGCGTCTGATCTCTTGGGTAGGTTTTATGATTTCTCTTTACGTTCCCTTTAATGGTGAGAGGGCTATATTTGTGTTGGGTTATGAGGCTTATCGCTACTTTTCGGTCCTTGACACTTGACATTTCTCGTTTTGTATGTTTAGTGTTTGATCCAAGGTTGAATCCTTGTTGACGACGCTGCTTGGGGTTTATCCTGCCATTTTTGCAGGTGTTTATTAGGTTTTGTTGTTTTAAAAGTTTTTATTTAAGGGTGCACCAAAGCAATTTGACTTTAGGCTTTATTATGTATTATTGGAGGAGATTATGCTCATTTTGTTGAGTATCGGTTGTATTATAGATCATTCATCTAATATATGTTTTTGCTTTAAAAAATTCTTTATACTACCATGCCTAATATGACGTAACAAACGGGTCCTTACACTTTACTAGAATAGCCATTATTGTGTTGGAAGCTCACAATGTTAAATCTATGCAATTGTTAAGGCAACAACCTTGAACTTGATCTTAAACTTTTCTATAATTCCTAATTCCTATTTTCTCCCCCTTTGGCATTATTAAAAAGAAAGGGAAAAGAAATTAGTAGAAAGGTATAATATGCATAGTAAACATGGCAAACGTTAGTTATAAAACGATAAGCATGATGGAACGATAAAATATGCATAATCAGTGAACAATTGTCTGAAAACATAAAAGTAAATGCGAATTGTTCAGGATAGAGAGTTGGCCATTAGCCAAAGCGTGTCAGCAGCTGATCAATTTTCTGGGCAAGAGTCATGAACTGCTGGTTGATGTGGTCACGGTGGTCTTCAAAGTCTTCTTTGGTGACAAATTGAGTCGCCAAGACTTGAGCACTTGAGCGTCCACCTTCAGTCTTGAAATCAGCTTGAAGTCCCTCAGATTCATCTTCTTCTTTTCCATCAGCAGAACTGTTCAGTTGTGACTCTGTATCATCTGCTTCTTCAAGCATCTTCTCCTTTCCTTTTTCAGTGTTGGCTTTCTCAGAATGAGAAACAACTTCAGGAATGTGAGTGGGTAGGAGTACAAACACCCAAGTTCCAAATTTCAGTGAGAGCGCGGAGGTCCGATTCATGAGAGAATATGGCAGAGTACCAACATATCCCTCAGAGACACTCAATTTCCAGAACTCTGGATCAGGAACTTTGCAAGCGTGAAGTTGGAACAAGTAGTTGTCACCCTCTTGTCGTTTCCATGTAGCGGTGAGCTGATTGCTTGAAGACTTGTCAATCTTTCTTGCCAGAAGGTTTAGGTAGCTTTTGAACGATCCCTTGGTAGTCCTCAAGGTGCGTCTGCGTTGGATAGCAGAGGACACTAGCGTCTGAAGGCGCCTCTTTCTTGCTTGAGAAAAATAGAGAACAGTACCGGATCTGCTTGCCTTCTTAGTGCTTGCTTTCGTGAACGGTTTGAGAGTAGAAGTCATATGCTCATCGGCAATCAATGACTTAGGCAAAGATTGAACAAGTTGGAATGCAGAGGCATTCTCTTGTGCAACGGCAGTTTGGTCAGTGATGAAAGCAGTGTTCATGGTAGAGTTTGGTTGAGATGTGAGTGGTTCATTTGTTGTTTCAGTCAAGGGTTCATTGAGGTTTGTGTTTGGTGGGAGTTTTGGCAATGGTTCAGTGTGGTGTTGTGAATGTGTTGGAGAGGAGTGTGGTGTTTGAGTATTGTCAACAAACAGTGAATCCAGAAATTCTTTGTTGGACATTTCAGAAGGAATTTCTTGATAAGGTAAGAGAGAGTTTGCTAACCTTGTGTGAAGAACAATGTCTTCATCAAAGACGGGCTCCTCAGATTCAGCAGAGAAAATCTTCCTTTTCTGACATGCAGGTTGTGGTTCAACAGTAACTTGAGATTCTTCAAATTGCTTCCTCAATCTCTTTAGCTTTTTGGGTTCAGCATTCTTGACAGGCGGAGAACCTTTTCCTGATCTGGTTCTTGAAGCGATGGGGTTGGATTGAGAATGCAATGGTTCACCACTCTTCACAATCTTGATTCGAACAGACTGTTCTTCCTCGTCCTCAGGGAACGGTGCGATGCGGAGAGCTGCAGGAACGATTCTCTTGGACGGTTCCTTCTTTGACACATCGGACAGTTCTGTCAGATTTTTCTTCCTTGTCTGGACAGTCTGTTCATCAGATACCTTTTCTTTTCCTCTGGTGTTTTTCCTTGTTCTGGGCAAGTATTCTTCAGGAACATCAGAGGCATCAAAGGGAATGTTCATTTTGCTCACATCTCCCAGTCTGATCGGTGAAGGAAAGATCACATCTTCATTCAAGCGATCCTCTGATTCCAGAAACTCTTTGATAACACCTTTCTTTTCGAAAATAACGGTCAGCAGCGAGCCAAAAGGAAGGTATCCTTGGCTTTTCTCCAGATAGTTGATCAAGTAGTTCCACATCAAGTGTGCAGGGTTAATTTTCACTCTTTTCAAGATCTTGTACAATGCGTACCTTGCATGCGCATTTACATAATTTCTTGCACCATCCTTTGGTAAGACAACCTTGCTAATCACAGCATTGTTGAACTTTACATCATCAATGAGATTGCCCACTTCCACAGTCAATGGTTCCTCTTGGTTCTTCCAAATGCACTTCCAGTCATTAACTTTCGCAAACCAATTTGGGGAATATTTTTCACCAACTTCCAACTTCACATTCAGTGCTTCAGCCATGTCGTTGAGAGTCACTGAGATGATCTTATCATCTACTTTGGACTTAATGACTTGTCTGTGATTTATCACAACGGCACAGTCATAAAATTCCTTTACCAAAGGCACATACACTTCGCGCTGAGCCATGGTGTACACCGTCTCCCAGTCCTGATGAAGTAAGTCTGCAAGCCCAGCCATCTTCACGAAGGCAAACACCTTCAGATCAAAGTACCTTGGGGACACAAGAGAGTTGTCACCCAGTTTCTCAGTTTTCACGGCTCCAACCTCCTTGAGTTGAACAGAGCGTTGGCGGTTGATCCTCTCAGATCTCCTCTGGATGATCTCCATTTCTTCAGCAGAGTAAGGTGTTTTACCACCTTTCTTGGATGGGGCCTTAGATTTGGAAGGGGCTTTGGAAGAGGTAGCAAGAACTCCGGCCATTTGGGAATGAGAGGAAGTTTCAGAGAAGGCTTAGGGTTTCTTTACTTGGAAGAGAGAGAGAGAGTAAATGTCAAATGAAGTGAGGTGAAAGAGAGACAAGGAAATCTTTTGGATATATTTGATTTGGAATAAGGAATGGCAGTTTTGGGTGGTGTGCAGATGGCGGTTTTCTTTTCATGAGAGGGAAACTATTAAACAATTGAGCAGTTGAGACCACGCGCGTTAAAAGTAAGAGAGATAACTGCTTCGCATTTAATGTGATGAGACCTTTCAAAGTTCACTGTTGTAGCACGTGCAAGAGTAATGATGCATTGAACTAAACAATGTCTTTGCCAGCTGTTAACCAAACGATATAGATTTCCTGAGAGCAACTTCATTGAACGGAGAGTTGTTGAACGATTTGATCTACTGGTTGAACAGTGAGGAGACAGAACAGTGCGGATGTTCTTCGAAGAACGAAACCTGCAAAATAGAAACCTTTGTTTCCATACCTTTTATTGAGCATAGTGCATATTTATCCTTGTTCTTAGATCTGAGAATCTGCCTTCTAAAAGAGGTTTCGTGAGAATGTCAGCAAGTTGATCTTCTGTGTGTATATGAGATATATCAATGTTTCCCTTTGCCACAAGGTCTCTAATGAAATGATGTTTGATCTCAATGTGCTTTGTTCTTGAATGCTGAACTGGATTCTTGGCAATATTGATGGCACTTGTGTTATCACATAAAAGAGGTATCTTGTTTTCATGAATGTTGTAATCCTCAAGTTGATGCTTTATCCATAGGAGTTGTGTACAACAAGAACTTGCTGCCACATATTCAGCTTCAGCAGTGGATAAGGAAATAGTGCTTTGACGTTTACTTGTCCAGGATACTAAACAGTTTCCCAGAAAGTGACATCCTCCACTAGTGCTTTTCCGTTCAACTCGATCACCAGCATAATCCGCATCACAAAATCCTTTCAACCTGAAATCTTCACCTTTCTCATATAATAGACCAAGATTAGCAGTACCAATTAAATATCTAAAGATTCGCTTAACAGCACTAAGATGAGATTGCTGTGGGTTTACCTGAAACCTTGCACATAGACAAACACTAAACATTATGTCTGGTCTGCTGGACGTTAAATAAAGAAGTGAACCAATCATCCCTCTGTACGATGTTGGGTCAACTGGTGAGCTTTCATCACTTTTGTCCAGAACAGTGTTGGGATACATAGGAGTACTCATCTCATTTGACTTGTGCATGTTGTATTTCTTGAGCATATCCTTTATGTACTTGGACTGATGTATGAAGATCTTGTCTTTCTCTTGCTTGATTTGAAGTCCCAGAAAGAATTTCAGTTCTCCCATCATACTCATTTCAAATTCACTTTGCATGAGAGTAGAAAATTCTTTACACAGTTTATCGCTAGTTGCACCGAAGATGATATCATCAACATACAATTGTACAAGGATGTAGTCGTCCTTCAATTGCTTCCTGAAGAGGGTGTTGTCAATCTTTGCTCTTGAAAAACCATTCTTCATGAGAAAGTTGCTTAGACGATCATACCAAGCCCTTGGGGCTTGTTTTAAACCGTACAGAGCTTTCTTCAACCTGTACACGTAGTCTGGAGTGGATGGTTCTTCAAAGCCTGGAGGTTGCTTCACATAGACTTCCTCTTCAATTACTCCGTTCAGAAAGGCGCTTTTGACATCCATTTGATATAGCTTGATGGAATGTTGACATGCAAAAGCTAGGAGTATCCTTATTGCTTCAATTCTTGCAACTGGTGCGAACGTTTCAGTGTAGTCAATTCCTTCTTGTTGGTTGTAACCTTGTGCTACTAGTCTCGCTTTGTTTCTAGTGACTTTCCCATTTTCATCCATCTTGTTTCTGAAGACCCATTTAGTACCAATGATAGATTTTCCAGTTGGTCTTGGAACTAGGGTCCATACTTGACTTCTTTCAAATTGATTTAGTTCTTCTTGCATAGCCAGAATCCATCCTTCATCTTGTAGAGCCTCTTCAACGTTCTTTGGTTCAATCTCTGAGATGAATGCGCTGTTTGATTCTTCTCTGAATGCTGATCTGGTCTTTACTCTTTCTGATACACTTCCAATGATTTGCTCTGGTGGATGATCACTTCTGTACTTCCACTCCTTCGGAAGTGAGATTCCGCTTGAAGTCATGACTTGGTCAGACTGTTCAGGAATAGTACCAGGAGGTGACGGAGATTGATCTTCATGAACTGATTCTGATGGTTGAGCTCTTGTTGTGTCGTCATCTGCTTCATCATGATCTGATAGGTCTAGATTGAGAAAATCTCTTTCTAAACGATCAACGGCCTTGATTGAACTATCATCGAACTTGACATTGATAGATTCTTCAACAACTTTTGTTCTTGAGGTTTAAACTCTATAGGCTTTGGAGTGAGAAGAATTTCCAAGGAGAATTCCTTGATCAGACTTATTGTCAAATTTTCCGATGTTGTCCTTGGTGTTGAGAATGTAACACTTGCATCCAAATGGATGAAAGTACGATACAGTTGGCTTTCTATCTTTCCATAGTTCATATGGAGTCTTTTTCAACATGGGTCGCATAGATATTCTATTCTGAATGTAGCATGCAGTTTCAATAGCTTCAGCCCAGAAATACTTTGGTAGGGAAGTTTCACTGAGCATTGTCCTTGCCATTTCTTGAAGTGATCTGTTCTTCCGTTCAGCTACACCGTTTTGCTGTGGTGTCCTTGGAGCTGAGAACTGATGGCTGATACCTTCTTGTGCACAGAATTTTTCAAAATCTTCATTCACAAACTCTCCTCCTCTGTCACTGCGAATGGCTGTGATGCAGTAGCCCTTTTCATTTTGAACTCTTTTGCTGAAGATCTTGAATGCTTGGAATGTTTCATCCTTGCTTCTTAGGAAGTAGACCCAACAGAATCTTGTGTAGTCATCGATAATGACAAAACAAAATCTTTTTCCAGAAACACTAGCTACCCTAGTGGGACCAAACAAATCCATATGTAAGAGGTCCAGAGGTTTGCTAGTACTGACAAAGTTTTTAGCACGACAGGAGGTACGATGCTGTTTGCTTTGAGTACATGCAGAACATGTAGCATCAGATTTAATAGACAGTTTTGGCAAACCACGTACTAAGTCATTACTTATGATTTTAGTAATGGTCCTTAAGGATGCATGCCCTAGCTTCCTATGCCAAAGCCATGTATTATCCTCTGATGATACTAGACAAGTTACATTTTGATTTGCTAGGTTTTCCAAGTTCGTCTTATATAGATTCCCTTGTCTCTGAGCTTCAAAGATGATTTTGTCATCGGAATCAGTAACACTACACTTCACTTTATTAAAGGAAACAGTGAACCCACTATCACATAATTGACTTATGCTAAGTAGATTATGTTTTAACCCTTCAACTAATAAGACATTATTAATTACTGGAAGAGGTTCCTTACCAACAGTACCTTCTCCAACAATGAATCCTTTTTGATTTCCACCAAAGGTTACAAATCCACCATCAGATCTAACTTGAATCTTGGGGAACATAGACTTTTCTCCCGTCATATGACGCGAGCATCCACTGTCCAGGTACCATTGTTGGCGTTTCCTTCGTTCTGTTAAGTAAATCTGCAACAGGAATTATTGATTTCTTAGGTACCCAGATTTTCTTGGGTCCTATAGGGTTAGTTGCACGCTTGGGAGGAATCTTCTTCTCATAGAAGATTTTCTTTCCTTCCCTTTCTATTGAACAGTTCACAACAAATTTAGATTCACTATCAATAGAAGAAGTAAACGATATATCAGACATAGTTTCATTAGACGGTTCACTGCTGTCAAAACCCAGACCACTTTTATCATATAAGTCTCTACTGTTTCCACATAGTTTAACTAAGTTGTCATGCCCTATTGTGAAAGTAGATAAATCATCAATCAAAACTTTGATTCTTTTCTTTAAAGCAGATACTTCCATTGTGGAGTCTTGTTTCTTTAAAAACTCATTTTCATGAATAATGGAATCTTTTTCTTTTAAAACTTTCTCATGTTCTTTTTGCAACTTGGAAAACTGTTTCTTCAGGTTCTTGTATTTTTCAGATAAAGTGTAAGAATGTTCAAGCAGTTCATTAAACTCTTCTTCAAGGTTTTCAGATCTTACCTCATCATCTTCATCATCATCTGATCCATCTACTGAAGCCATGAGAGCGAATAGAGATTCTTCATCTTCTTCTTCCTCGTCATCTTCAGAGTTGTTTTCAGAATCATCCCAGCCAGTTACTAGAGCTTTCTTCTTCTTGTAGAATGGTTTCCTGACAGGCTTTTTAGCTAGTCTAGGACAGTCTGGTTTGATGTGACCTGGCTTTTTGCATTCGAAACATGTAATGTTGCTTTTGTCTGCAGTTGAGGTGCTTTCACCTTTGTGTGGAAAGGATTTCTTTTTCTGACTTGATTCTCTTTTGTTGTCCTTCTTCAGGCCTTTTCCTCTTTGTTGTTTGATCCACATCTTTTTGAACTTTCTGTTGAACAGTGCTTGTGTAACACCCCGATTTCGGTGGCGTCACTTTAGTAACCAAAAGTAAACTTAATGCGGAAAAACGTGAATATTTTTTTTTCGATAATAACTAAGACAAGACTGAATTAAATAAAACCCAACAGTAACGATAAACAGAACTAATATACAATATATATAACAGCCTCCGCTGTAAGTAGCTAGCCACGTCACGAGTAAACCTCCAGTGACGGGTAATAAGAAAAGTAGCGCCCGTAGGCAAAATGTACAAACCAAATCTAAAGGTAAGTGTCCGCAACACTATCCCTCAAAACTGAGAATAAGCTGGCCCATCGGCCTGAAACAAGACCTCCTAAGTCCAACCAACTCTCTGTGATTCCCGTAAAGAAACCACACAAAAAGATATAGGTGGGAAACTACCCTGTCCCGAATGAAACAAATAATGTTCAGAGCTAAGACTCTACTCCTACACTAATCCCATCTCGAGGAGCTCACACTAACACTCAATCCTACATGCTGGCATGATCGTCGTCCGAATTCGAAATCCAGAACGACCTAGTCTATGTACACCATCCGTCCTCCGCTCGCTATCGCGATGCGCTCCTGTTCCATCATCCCAACTCTAGTTTCCCCCGAAGGGTGAACCGTCGTGAACCGGTCCGCCAAAGACATCTGACAAAGGGCGTTTGTCCGCCAAAGCACACACAGAAGACGCGAGGGTCAACTCCAAAGAATTACATAAATAATAGCACCAATAGATATAGATAAGAGAATAACCACTTAGGCTTATAGCTAGGGATAACATCGTAGGGTTGCATATTTCCACAAAGAATATAACGACTGTAAATCACAGTTAACATGCATCAAGTAGAACTAACAAGTATCAAAAACACTCATCATGTAGTCAGATCAGCATAAAACCCGAATATCGTCACTCTGCTTGGCGACGGAACAAACCGACAACGTCACTCTGCTTGGCGACGGAACAAAACAACATCGTCACTCTGCTTGGCGACGGAACAAAACAACAACGTCACTCTGCTTGGCGACGGAACAAAACAACAACGTCACTCTGCTTGGCGACGGGACAAACCAAAGGTATTGCCACTTATAGGCTGGGCACCTCGAGACGGTCGTAACACTAGCCTCGTGTTTAACCATTTCTGCTCGGGCGTCGCTTATCACCTTTGGCTATAGTCAAGACGGTACAAACTCTACATGGTTTGACCATTTCTGCTTGCTATGCCGAACATCAACAGGCACGATACAACTCTACATGGATGACCGTTACCTCCTGTTGTGCCAGGTATAGTCAGGACCGATCCAACTCTGCATGGCTGATCGTTACTTCCTGCTTTACCGAAGTACTCTGCTTGGCACTTCATCACGCATATGCACGGGTGCAACCACTCACGATGACTCTTCGGGTCACCAATGCTCTCACGAAGTCTCACGCTTCAGTGAAGTTTCATGCTCTCACAAGGTCTCACGCTTCAGTGAAGCTTCTCGGCTCATCCCTTGGATGGCTATCAAACTGCTCAACGAGCGAAGGAGTACCAACATACTCAGAACTTACCAAACTCCTCAACACTTGGATCCGACGACACTCCTCGCTTTTCCAAAACTATGATTTGACTTCCAATGCCTTCCTTCGAGGTTGTTATCATTACTTAAAGATTTTGAGGTTATTTAAGGTCTTATGAATTTTCTTTATAAAATAGATTCCCTTTTGTCTTATCGCAAGTCTTATACATTTGCAGGATCTCCCAATCCCAAGTCGCTTCCAGAGGAGGTCTCGATCCACTAAACAAAATTAAGGCCCGAACCTCGTTCGTCCTATCAAACTTTCTCAAAACTCTCAAAATAAAATCGGCATGACCTGCCCGCTTTTCTCACCGTTCAGAAACTCATATTCCAATACAGAGCATATTTAAATCATCACAATCAACAACATGTCATATCTCAATAAATCGCAATATTAACACTTAGCACTTAGCATATAAAGCATGCACCACACATCCTAGATTACCCACATAGCACATAGCATGTAAGTCAATCTTCAAAAACATTCAGTAGATGAATCATCTACATTGTCAGCCGAAGCCTCAGAAAACATTTTCAATCACACACAATCTCAGTGCATAAACAGTAAACAATGTCGAAACATCGACCCTAAGCATTAACTAGAGATTCAGTGAGAAGCCCTCACCTGTAGATTCTCCAGGACGATCTCCTAACACTTGTTCACAATCAAAGGCTTGCTCCTCTGGGAATTCCTCAAAATCACCTTTAGAGCAAAACCACAGAAATACTATCAGAATCTATCGAAAACTAAGTTATCGATACTTACTAAGGTTACTCGAAGTAATCTATACTCTAAGGTACGATAATCTAGCGCGAAAGACAAGTTTTCGGAAAAGGAAATTTTTCCTCCTCCTCCCCTATAGGGCTCGGCCACTTTTGGTAATTGTGGGGTTCGATTTTTCTTCGATCAAACTTGGTTCCTATGCTTTCATAAGCCGTAACTAAGGGTATTCTGAACTCGGAAAAATTATCGGATCAAAAACTGTCGCAGGGGTATTTTGGTCATGATTTTTAACTTAGGATTTTCAAAACTGAAATCCCAAAAATAAAATTTTGCAGGGACGTCACCAACGACGTTTATGACAACTAATCCTACTAGCACTAAGCTAAGGCGATAGTTTTTAGCCTAAAGGTTGAAGCTTTACCTCAAAAACTCCAAAAATGGGTATTTTAGGCTCAAATTGATTCCGGCGGAATTCCGGCGACATAACGGAAAATCTAACCCGGCAGAAGTGATCTTGGGCACATATAGAAGAGGTTTAGAATCAGAAATGAAAGATTCAGGATAGTTTTGCAAAAACCCATAAACTATCCACTCAGAAAACTCTACAGAAAAGCTATGGAAAAAGCGATCGGAGGTAAGGATTAGCGACTATACCTCGAAGCCTTGAAGCAGCAACTGATTGATCGACGATCAAGCAAGGTTTGAAGAAAAGCTCTTCTTCCTCTTCCTTCTATGGAGCTCGCGGCCTTGGAGAGAAAATGGAGGAGTTCTTGTAATTTTTCTCACCTTTCTTGCTATATATAGAAAATGGTAATTCGCGGGAAAATGAAAGTTTCGCGAATCTGATTTTTCCGGCATCATTCTCCATGAATTCTAAGATAGGTTTTGGCAAAGGAATTCCTAAGCTAAGAAGATGTCTCCTTGTATTTTTGGCAACTAATGCAAAGTTGGTGCAAAGTCGGTGTAAAACTATTTTACCCGATAAGTTGCTTTTTGCATCGAATGTCGGAATAGAAAACTTCCTTCGGAAGAAAGATTGAAATCATCAAGAGAAATAGGTGTACGCGTGTAGAATATTCATTTGAAGCTCTGAATAGATAAAGTCTTCATTGTCGAGAAATTCTAGGGTTTTGAAATACCAGGGATTCGGTTTCGGCAAACTTCCGATGATTGGAATCGGACGTTCGTAGATCCTAGAGTTTCGCCTTGAAACGATTGTGATATATGGAAGAAGAGAAATTCTAACATTTCTCTGAAGATTTTTGGAATTAACTGCCATCGTGCCTAAAAGTGAAAATTAGCTATATACTAGGGTTTCTGACCTAGGTTTAAGCGTAAAACGTTCGTGCTATAACTTTTATCGATCATAATGCAATCCTTGAACTTTTCCTGAACTTTCTCCTTCATAAATATATTTCATTTAATAAACTTTCGTTCAGGTTTCCCTTCACATTACATCAACCCTAATCGTAAATGGAAATCTCTTCCACTTATTCTAAGCTTAAAATCTTGGGTCTTACAGCTTGCTCATCATCGGACAGTTCTTCTGAGGAATCTTCTTCATCAGACATTTCTTTCATCTGACTGTTTTTGGAGATGTTAGCTTTGAAGGCGATGCTTTTCTGCTTCTTTAGGCTTTCATCTTGAGAAAGTTCAATCTCATGAACCTTCAGAGATCCCAGGAGATCTTCAAGTTTTAGTGTGCTAAGATCTCTTGCTTCTTGGATAGCAGTAACTTTGGGTCTCCATCTTTTAGGAAGGCACCTC
Source organism: Lotus japonicus (assembly GCF_012489685.1). NCBI lineage: Eukaryota > Viridiplantae > Streptophyta > Magnoliopsida > Fabales > Fabaceae > Lotus > Lotus japonicus. Next base: position 66,698,567 of record NC_080043.1, read on the forward strand.
AGTATTTTTGTGATTTGATCAATGTGTGCGTATGTGCGATCGAGATTTCGAAGACCATTGATAATGGTTTGAAATCTTGCGAACATTTCATCAATGGTTTCATTTTCCTTCATTTTGAAGGTTTCATATTCAGCCACTAGTAAACTTACTTTGGCTTGACGTACATTTGCTGTACCTTCATAGGCAAGCCCTAGAGCTTCCCATACTTCTTTGGCAGTTGCGAGTCCATCAACTTTGTCCAACTGAGCTTTGCTTAAGGCACATAAGAGAAATAGTTTGCCTTTGAATTGAGTTGATAGTCTTTGCGTTGAGCTTCTGTCAGCTGATCTTTCTTGATGGGTTCACCAGCGTCATCTTTATAGACGATGTTGCCATTTTCAATGATATCCCACAACTTGTAGCTTGAGGATTCTATGAAAAGTTGCATGTGCGTCTTCCAGTAGGGATATTCGGTTCCATCAAAGAAAGGAGGCTTGTTGGTGGATGAGCCCGTAGCGATAGCTTGATCTTCAGCCATGGATCTTTACTCTACACCTGTTAAGATGTTAGTTCTAGAGCCTAAGCTCTGATGCCAATTGATATGTAAATAAGTAACACAAGAAAGGGGGGGTTTGAATTGTGTTCTTAAAAATTACTTGTTAAAACTTTAGTTTATGAAAAGAAGATAAGTTCTTAAGAAAATTGTTCTGGTGACTTTTCAAAAACTGTTTAGTGCAGCGGAAGTAAGTAAATAAAGCAGAACGATCAGCACACAGGAATTTATACTGGTTCACCCTAAACGATTGGGCTACGTCCAGTACTTGGCCACCACCAAGATTTTCACTAGCAAGTATCAAGGACTTCTCCAATACAAGTATTAGACAGGACTTCTCCAAGTATTATCACGGACTTCTCCAAGTATTGTACAGGACTCCTCCTAGTATTATCATGGACTTCTCCAAGTATTGTACAGGACTCCTCCTAGTATTATCACGGACTTCTCCAAGTATTGTACAGGACTCCTCCTACAATCAACAAGATTGTTTGGCTCTACAAGAAATCTCTTCTCAAAAGAGTTGGTGTAGACAATTTATGGCACTGGAACTCTCAAGTGTTTTGGGTTTTGAAAGGACGTTGGAACACACAAGAGTTCAGAATCTAAGAGAGAAGTAAGAGAAGAGGTTTGACTCTTTTAAGGTTTGGTATTCTCTCTTGATTTAGCAGAGGTATGAGATCGGATTTGACTCTTAGGAAATCTGCTGTGAGCTTTTAATGCTTTGAAGAATGTTTTGAGTAACTGCTCTGAGTTCTTTCTTTTCTTGCAATAAATTTTTCTCTTCTTGTCTTCTTCAATCTTCAGATATGTCCTTTATATATGATCTTGCTAGTTGTGTAGCCGTTGAGACACAAAATCTGGCCGTTGTTTGTAGCCGTTGTGAGTGTCATCTAACCATTGATTCAAATCTCCGGTTGGTAGCTTCATTAAATGCATGTTGCTGTTCAAAGCTATCCTTTAGCCAAAAAGGTGTACTTTGTCAGCTAGTAGGTGGTGATAGCTTTGGGCTACTTTGCAGAAGAGAGACATTTTGGAAAAGTGATGTTGACGTGTTGTCCTTTTTCCACTTCATTGGTCATCGAGACTTCTCTCTTCAAAGGTAAATCAGTTTGCACGTGACCAGATTAGTTTCCTTCTGACTAAAGCATGGGGCAAATAGTTGAGATACAATTTTGACTTTCCCGCTCAAAGGCTTCTTCTGAAATTCTGAGGTATGACGTGGCATGAAACGATACAGAATAAGTGTCTTCCTTGTTTACTGGACGATGCGGTCATATCTTGCGTAAACTTCTTTTTCCTTATAAGGCTTAGACATATTCGTTGAAGCATGCGACCTTATAATATATATTTCCTGAAAAATGTCATTAACATCTGGAATTAGATTTTAGTAGAGAAAAGTATTTATAAAAATTGTTAGGATCAAAATAAGATTGAAACACGTTGTAACACGTTTGAACTTAACAGCGTGCTCTTTCCACCCTTGTCTTTGGTGATGGTTCATGGCAGTGTCTTTGGAGCCGGGTTTTGGTTACGATTGGATTTTCAAGCGTTTTGTTTGTTGGGTGAAGTTTTTGCTTGAGGAGTTTTCTTGCCAAGGGGTCAGTGGGGGAGAATATGGATTGGTGGTGCTGTGGTCGGCGAAGGTAGTTATAGGTTGTCAATTTTTGGTGGTTGTGACTTTGTTATGATTTCGTTGTCCTGTATGCTGGTTTGGCCGAATCAACAATGCGTCTGATCTCTTGGGTAGGTTTTATGATTTCTCTTTACGTTCCCTTTAATGGTGAGAGGGCTATATTTGTGTTGGGTTATGAGGCTTATCGCTACTTTTCGGTCCTTGACACTTGACATTTCTCGTTTTGTATGTTTAGTGTTTGATCCAAGGTTGAATCCTTGTTGACGACGCTGCTTGGGGTTTATCCTGCCATTTTTGCAAGTGTTTATTAGGTTTTGTTGTTTTAAAAGTTTTTATTTAAGGGTGCACCAAAGCAATTTGACTTTAGGCTTTATTATGTATTATTGGAGGAGATTATGCTCATTTTGTTGAGTATCGGTTGTATTATAGATCATTCATCTAATATATGTTTTTGCTTTAAAAAATTCTTTATACTACCATGCCTAATATGACGTAACAAACGGGTCCTTACACTTTACTAGAATAGCCATTATTGTGTTGGAAGCTCACAATGTTAAATCTATGCAATTGTTAAGGCAACAGCATCATCAATGCATCATGTTAAGATTAAAATTGAAAATTCTAACTTGGTCAACGTGAACTGTGTTTCTATGTGGTGAGAATAGCAACGTTCATCAAATGTGGTTATGTGGTGAGAAATGAGAATAGCTAACGTTCATCAAATGTGGTGATTAGATATTTTTTTCCATATAGAAATATTTCATAAAGAAGTTGAAATTGAAATTTGATTTTTACTTCTCAGGTTTTGGCCTTGCTTTGTTTTTCTCTTCGCTGGTTCTGTTTTTCGGTCTTTATTTAGGTCGTTTTTATTTGTAATCTTTGGGGATACCTTTCTGTGTTGGGTGGTTGCTAGGCTTGGGGTCTTTTTCTCGATGTTGGCTGAGCGGCTTATTTTTCCTTTAGTGTTCTTTTTTTCTTTCCTTAAGCTTTTGCTCAAGTCCTCTTTATCAAAATTTTTTTTTTAAAAGTCCTCTTTATCAATAAAACCAATGAGATTAGAATGAATGACTTTTTTCATTTAAAACTCATCCAATCCAATTTATGTACACACCTTATATATAGATTTTTTACTTTTTTAGACTTGATTCGCTTTCTATAAAAAAATTATATAATATCATATTAAATATAACATTTAATGTTTCAAATGACTTTTATTATTAATTTTAGTACATTTATTTACAATATTTAATTTATATGTTAGAATATTAAATATACCATTTAATAGTTTTCAAGTCAATTTTACTTAAATAATAATATGTTATTAAATAAAAAAAGTAATAAATTAAAATTAATTAACTACAAATTAAATAAATGACATTGTATGAGATGATTTTTAGTGAGAATTTAATGTAATAATATCTCCTCAGATTGGGGAGATAAATAAATGAGATAATTCTGATGGAGGATTTAATTAAATCTTTTCATGTTGAAAAGACACGGTTGTTCAAAAAGTATGTAGTACAATATACTTATAACAAATTGTCTTTCATCATTTGTTATAACAAATTGTTTTTTTTTCACCATTCGTCCTTATATATATAAACGGGATAATACATGTGCAAACTATAACCTGATCAATTAGTTCATATCATTTTCACATGACAACTGCAGGAATGGTCATTATCTTGTTGCTTTGCTTGTGTTTCACACTCCAAAACTTTGAAGTTGATGGGCATATCCCAAATTTATCCCAAAATGGATATTTGGATTCCGAGTTTGAGGAACGTTTGAAAATCATCAACAAGCCTCCCATCAAGAGTATTCATGTATTACCATACTCTCATCCTTTCAAAAACCCATTTTTAACTTTTTCTCTATTAATTTTTCTTTTTCTTTTTATATGTTGGTTTCTGCAGACAGTGTTTGGGCACATTGTTGATTGTATTGATATAAATAAACAATTAGCTTTTGACAATCCTTTACTAAAAAATCATAAGATCCAGGTACTATATACTTTGACAGTAATCCTTTCCCTTTGAATTTGATATCCTAAGCCCTAAGCCTACAATTTTCCCCCACATGAATTGTTTATTTATATATTTTGTTGATATCATTATATATTTTGTTTAATTTCAGCTAAAACCCAGTTTCAAAGAAACTACAACTGAACTAAAGGTAAATGAAAGCATATTTCCTACACTTGGGAATGATTTGTGCCCTGAAGGAACAATTCCTGTTCGGAGAGCAACCAAAGAAGACCTCATCCGTGAAAAATTGTTCTCAAATAATATTGGTACCCTAACTCTGGTTAACCCTGGCACTCATGTAAGTTTTTTCTATAGCATGTTTCAAACAATTTTTTTGGTTGCACCAAATATATATCCCTAAAACTTCTATAAGACTAATCCTCTCGATAATATGAGATCACAATACTCAAAAAAAAATTCTCCATATTACCGCCTCAATGATCGAACCCTACACTAGACCTTGTTGGTAGCACGTTTCAAACAAATAATTGTTTTTAATTTTTATAATCATTATTTTAAGTTAATTTCGCAATGAATAGATTACCGCACTTTTGTTCTTTATCCAAATTTTACAATGCGTAATTTGAAGTATGCTAACTTGTGAAAATGTTTTATTTGCAGTTTGCAGGAGTACGCTTAAATTTACGTCCAAAGGTCTATATCGGAATTAATGGAACTATTAGTGTATATACTCCAACTGTTGAGGAGGGTCAAATGAGTTCTGCTTATATATGGGCTTCAAATGGAACGGATCCTAACTACGAAAACAATATCCAAGCTGGATGGCAGGTTTTTATCCTTTTCTTTTGTTTTTTTTTTCTCTTAATCTCTTGTTCTCATTTTATATATCTACCCAAAAATTACTACCAAAAATCTCCCATTTTATATCTTTGATTTACTTAAGATAATTATAAATTCTAACTTTTTATTTGTACATATCAAACAGATGTCTTTTTTATAAAATAATTAAATAAAAAGTAATCATTAATATGTAATATTTTATAACTTTTTATTCAATATTTTTAACTGAAATATATATATATATATATATATATATATATATATAATGTTGAGAAATAACCCTCTTAATGTAAGTACAATAACCTAGACAACCACTACACCAAGAACCTCCCAAGCTCTGCAGGTCCCTTGACGCTATCCTCACTAAGCCAAGCCCCCCATTGAAATAGAAACAAACAATATCCATTACCCATACTGCCATTCGATACATGCTATCATGAAGCCTTGATGCACATAATTAGTTGGGTCATCCATTCGTAGATTGAACACTTGAAACCCTTCACCCTTCCTAATAGCCAGCGCCATGCTCGAATTTGTGCACCCTCAAGAATCGATCCTTCTTGATTTCTCTCCTCGTTGAAGATGAGATTGTTCCGGTGCTGCCACAAGGACTACATCACCGCATACCAGATAATTCGATATACTATATTCTGTTTTGATGTTAGGTTGTACATGTTGTTGGAGGTGTTCTCTAAAGCTCCCTGGTGTAACTGTAATCAAGCCAAGCCATTGGTAATACTTTTCCCACACCCTACCAGTAGTCTGGCATACCACCAAGAGGTGGTCAGTTGATTCCTCTTCCTACAGGAAAAGGGGGAAGCAAATCTCCTCAATTAAACGAATGATCTTTCTCTTCCACAAGTTTCTACGAGTTAAAATTCCGTCTTTTATTTCCTTCCAAATGAACACAAACATTTGATGGTGCCGCTGAAATCCAGAGAAAGAAGATGGGGTCACCAGCTCCCAGATGAGGGGCATGAATTGTCTTGTACACCGATTGAACTGAGTAGGATCCCTCCGGTTCTGCTGTCCAAATACATGAGCTAGAGATATCTCTTGTTAAAGGGTACCCATTCTTCACCGCACGAAGATCACCCACTAGAGCTCGTTCCCTCTCACTCAAATTTCCCTTCCATCTAAATATCCAAAACCACCTTCCATTCGTCCACTCGCCCATCTCTGAAATAACTTTGTTTTTTTTGGACAAAGAGATGGAAGAGTTTTCGACATCTAGCCTTCAGTGGGATGTCCCCACACCAAGTTTTCTTCCAAAACCAGGTCAAATATGGACAGCCAATTTTATGCCTCAAAACTCTATCAAACCAGTAAGATCCTTCGTCGGGTTCGAAACACACCTTATATATGTCACATCACCAGCTTGAGTCTCGTGTCGTAGCATTAAACACTCCAATTTTTATTTGATTGCCATATCGATCCCAGATAACCCTGCTGCATAGATCATATTCCTGACCAAGAGCTTCCATCTCGACTTTCCCATAAGCGTCGTATTGGACATGTCTCAGTTTTTGACTACCAACCATCCATGCTCCTTTGGTTTACAGACATCATCCCATTTGACCCAAGTGATCTTGGACTCTAGCTCAGATCTGCCCCATAGGAAGTTCTGCATTATCCTCCTTGCCATTTTTAAAAACACCTTTTGGAATGCGGAAGACAGTCAGGAAGAACATAGGTATAGCAGCAAGCACAAATAATGCGTATTCTCTAGAGATTTCTATTCAAAGTAACCATCCATGAATAAACACATAAATTCAAAAAATGTCATTAATATTATTAAATTTTTAAGACATGTTAATAATTTTTTTTCTATTTTATCTTTTAAAGTGTACTTGATTATCATTCTTCTTCCCCATTGTAGTTTACCTGAGAACGATTTTTGGAAGGCCCGGAACTTTTACCACATGTTTTCTTGTCAAAAAAAAATCTCCTCATTTGTTCTTTATATAGGAGCATTATATGGAAAAACATTACTCTCTTCATCATTAATTACATAATTATTTATAGATATACTAGGTGTCCCTTTATACAAGACACCTTACTAGCTTTTAGAAATATTTATTACATTTTTTTCATGTATACCCCTTGTAATTTTTTTTGAGACAAAGCTTTATTCAAATTTAATAGAAAAGGAGATGAGGAAACCCTTGTATTTATTATACTTATGTAATTCCATTTTTTTAAAGCAAAACGATATATAATATATAAAGAGAGTGTTGAGAAATAACCTCTCTCAACAAGAGTACAATAACCTAACAACATAAAGTTGATAACACCTGGCACTATAGCGCCCACCCCACCGAAAGGTCCCTACAGTAACCAGTTCAACCAACACGGGAACCTATCAAACTGCTTGAAACCCACAAACAGAGACCAAGCTAGTTTCGAAGACCAAAATCCCCACCAATCTAAGCCCTAACATAGCGGTATAGAGAATAAACCCATGACCTAAAAAGGAGCAGAAAAAATACAAGATAAACCATTAAACAACAAGAACTAGTAGTGCCCACAAAACCTCCAAAACTGCAGACACAACACACAAAGATCTTTAGGAACCTTAAGAAACCCCAAACACAACCAGAACTCCCTCTATGGTTTGAAAAATAAAGACGAAGAAAGTCTTAATACTCTCTTGAAATTTTAAATTGATAGTTATTATGAAATACATCTTTTTAAGTCGAGAGTTATTTTAAAATAGTGAGAATATAATATTTGTTTTGAATTATTATTAGGTTATTAAGTTATTATGACAAAAAGAATTATTTAATGATTTCCTTCACATTGGTGCCAGGTATATCCAACGTTATCTGGAGATGTCAAAGCTCATTTCTACACATCTTGGGTAAGGAAATATGAATACACATGTCTTAGCATTAATTACAATAACAGTCATGGAATGTTGTATATATTTTTTTACCAATGTTCATATGTGATTAATTATCAGAGCATTTTAGTTTGTAACTTGATTTTAACTTTAAGTTATGGTGGTTATATTAGTGAAAGTTTATTTTGTTTGAACATGCAGTCAAATGGTCATCAGAAAACAGGATGCACCAATTTGCTATGTGCAGGTTTTGTGCAAACTAGTCAAAGAATCTACCTGGGTACACCATTTAGTAGTACATCGACCTATGGTGGACCAACATCTCAGATGACCGTCTCTCTTACTCAGGTAAACCTTTTTGTTTCCATAATCTCATTAGAGTGTATAAGCAGAATTGTACTCTCTCCGTTTCAAAATAAGTGTCTACTTAGAGAAAAACTATTTGTTTCATGATAATGGTCCACTAGAATTTCAATGAAACATTAATTGGTGATTTTCTATATAATGCCCCTAGCTATAAGGAGAATAAATTATGAGAGATAAAATAGTACACTTTAAAGGATAAAATTTATATTATGTTTAAAAATTAACAAAATCGATTGCATTTTTTAATATATGTGCACCTCCTCTACGTGAACACTTTTATTAAAACGGAGCGAGTTTATAATTTGAACAACTTATTAATTAGGGTATACGTTCACAATCGCTAAATATTATAGGGTATACGATCACAATCGCTACAGTGTTACTGTATGCAGTTATATATATTTATATGAAATTAATGTGATTTTTAGTTTCGTCCTTTTTATAATAATTAATTTGGATTTTGTAGTGCATTAATTACTTTGTAACAAGAATATATTTATTTTTTTTTTACTTTCTCAATATTTTCACTCTCCTAAATATTAATGATGCATATAAATTAAGAAGAGTGAATTAAGGACAATTTTTTTTTGAAAGTTCAATATTAATTGAGAACAAATTTAATGCACTTAATTATTTTAATTAGATTTTTTTAAACTATGTAAATTAGTTTTTTAATTCTTATAAATAAGATCGGAGTCCCCGAATGATAGTTCAAGTGGTAAGAGTTGAAGGATATGTGCTTTTGGGAGGGGAAGGTCTAGGCATCGATCATTGGAGGGTGAAATTTATCTTTCTGATATGAAAAAAGGATCAGAGATAGTACTTATAAATAACTGTGAATTAGCTACGTTTGCACAAATTCACATCTATTTTATCGCAAATTTACTGTTCACAATTTTATTGCTATTTTTCTATTTGAAAATCATAGTTCACATTTTTTTGATGAGAATAAATTTGGGAGGGTTTGGCTCCTGTTACCATCACGAGTCAGAACATGTTTCCGGAATTATAAGTATTTTACAAATGTACTTATAGATTATCCACCAACACGACCCTCACATCGACACAAAACATAACTTAAACACTCAATCTTCTAAGAAAAAGTGTCTCGTTCGTACTAAATGAGCCAACATGGAAAAAACCTCCATTAAGAGTCCTTGACTCAAACATGTTGTCTCACACTTCTAACAAAAATTAATCTCTTTATTATGGGTTTTTGTATTTCAGGAAGAAATTACTACTAACTGGTGGCTAAGGGCTGAGAACACATATATCGGATACTTTCCCAAAGAATTGTTTTCTGGTTACTTATATTATGCGGATCAAGCTGGTTGGACTGGTAAAACAATTAGAGGTAATCTTCCGAGTCCTCCAATGGGTTCTGGACACTTACCAGATGGCAATTATCGTCATTCAGCGTATATTGCACGAATGGCATATAGGGATCGACAAAGACAAGATGCTGTACCCCTTACAGGTGAGCTTGTTCTAGATGCTGACAGCCCCCAATGCTACAATGTGACATGGGATAAATATGTCGATGACAACCTACAACATACTATAGAATTTGGGGGACCTGGTGGCCTGGATTGTGAACCATGATGTTATTTTCTTTCCCAATTCAAATTAAACAAATGCATATGAAGAAGCTACTTTTAAATAAATGATATATTGATAACGTTTTTCTCAAGAGTTATCTCTATTTGAATTGGATATAGATAAAAGAAGAAGAAAGTAATATTTAGTTAGAGTGTTTCTATGTCAAATCAATAAGATCAAGCATATAAATAATAAGAAAGCGGGAGCGTACCCGCATTCATGAGAATCTTGATGTAAAATTGAATCTATGCGATACTTCATGCATAATTGAATCCATGATAATTCAATCCCATGATGAAATGTGAAACCATATCCATGAGTGATGACTTGATTTATAGCTATGGAGGTTTGATATTCCAAGTCAAATATGCAAATTTTCCCATAATCCTAATGAATGTCTCCAATAATTTTTTTTTGTAAGCCAAACTTTGATTATAGGAAATACTAGGAGTATTTCAATCCAGGTACATAAAGAGAGCAAGAAGCCAAGAGAGGAGAAAAGGAAAATACAAAAAACCACTACTGTCTAAACTGCTACTGTACAAATATATATAGAACCAGGAAAAAACCACTAACTCCACTAGATCATTCCATATCAGCAACCACGGGCACTTGCAGAAGGAAGAGAACTAGACAATCAGTAGGCAATCATCCAGATTCCAGAATCCACACAAATTCTCAAGGAAAGTTTTATCACGCAGCCTCACTTCCCAATCACACAAGGGATCGGATATACCAAAACTACACTGGTTAATGTTGGCAGAAAAACTTAACACCAAACCATATCAGAGATACTCCAGACAACTCCTTGGATTATTAATCCAATCACACATGGAAGCATATAAACTTTTACTTCTAGCTCGCAGCCAACTCCACGCTCTCACCTGTGCTAATTACCAAACTCTTGCCGCATCCTTCTCCCCATCCTTGAAGATGATTTTATTTCTGCATAACCATAAGGACCAGAGGACTGCTAACCAAACTGATTTTGCTCCCCTTCGCTGCTCCGCAAGAAGTGTTCTTGGCCTCGTTGAGGGAGTGCATTTGACACACTAAACCACCTGTTGCAATGATCCCACACCTTGGCAGAAAAGGGACAAGAGAAGAAGTGATGCTCTGCTGTTTCCACTGCATTCTCACAAAAAACACAGGTCAGCGGCACTTCAGAAGGCAGCACACCTCTCCTTCTCAAAATGTGCTTTGTAGGCACTCTCCCCCCCATAGCCTTCCATGCGAAGACTAGGACGTTTGATGGTGCGAGCCCTTTCCATAGCTGCTCGAATGCCATGATTGGTTCCTCCATTTCAAGACCCTGCATAAAAGACCAAGCAGATGTCACAGTAAAGGTTCCTGAGTAATCCGCTGTCCAAGACCATCTATCCGCCTTTTCCTTCCACCAAATGAACCTGTTGTATAACTGATAACAGTTCCCCAACTTTGTCCTCCTCCCTGGGCAGGAGCCTTCTTCACCATAAAAAGTGCCACCTCCACACCCCATGGTCCCAATTTCCCATCTCATGAATGCTTAATGATTACTGTACCGATAGGATGAAAAGACGGCTAAATCGATCACAAAGCCTTTGTTCTCCTACCCATCTATCTATCTTGCCAAAACAGTGTCTTACTTCCATCCCCTAGATCCTTCCTCAAGATATGATCGAACCAACATTCCCCTTCCCCCTTAAAACATGTAAGGATAATATCCTTCCACCAAATAGAAGGCTTAAATAAGTTTTTGGTCCCTAACCTTTACCATATGTTTGATTTTCGTCCCTCGTCGGAGCAAAGGTGGGTTTTAGTCCTTAACCTTTGCCAAAAAGTTTGGTTTCCATCCCTCCGGAGCTCTGGGTCAACGCCGGAGCTCCGGTGGCCCATGTGGCAATGCCACATAGAATTAATGAGTCAAGGTGTTATTTATTTATTTATTTAAAAAAAAATAGGAAATTAACTTAGTAATTAAAAATTAATATTCTTTCTTTTATTAATTAAAAAATAATAATTTCTCCCAGATTTCATCAAGTATCATCAAAGCCCAAATTAAAAGTATCATTAAGGGCCCGTTTGGTGGTCAGGATAGGATATGATATGTGAACAGGATGAGAACAGGATATGATAAGAGCCGGATAGACTTTTATCATATCCTGTGTTTGAGATGCACATGATAAGGACATGATATGATAATGAAAAAATTATCAGATTTATGTTTGAATAAAAAATGTATTTAAAAATTATTCATTCTATTAAATTTAATTTCTTTACATTTTCATGAATAGTCTATATTTTAAAATAAATACAATTAATTTAAATTTTATTAATTAGCTTATTTTATTGTTTTGAAGATAACATATATTTTAAATAAAATTATACAGTTAACCAATTGGTTTTCATTTAGTCGTGACACGTGATAATTAACAATAAAAATTAACTAAATTAAGAATATTATTATTTCAAAAGTACTTTATATTTAAATTATAAATTTATAATTTAAATATAAATTACTTTTGAAATTAAGAATAATTTATAAGTAGTTTTAAATAATAGGAGATGAAAATAGAAAATTAATCTATTACTATTAAAAAATCAATATTTGTAATCAATGGTTTTCACTTAGTTGTGACACGTGATAAACAATAAAAATCAACCAAATTAAAAATATTATTATTTCAAAAATACTTTATATTTAAATTATTATATAAGTAGATACATAATTTTTAAATAATAGAAGATGAAAATATAAAATTAGTCTATTATTATTAATAAATCAATATTTGTAAGTGAGTAGTCTATTTTACTATTTATGAATAATAATTTTATTTATTTTTTATTTTAATTAAATTAATATTTTTTATTTATTAATTAATATTATTATAAATTATGTAATATTAAAATAAATTAATTTGAAGGTAGAATACTGAAAGAAAATATATAACTGATATCTTATCATGTTCTATCCTAGCTCCCCCCTTAAGATAACTTTTACACATGATTGACAGGATAGGATAGGAGACAGGATAGTGTTATTCTATCCTGCTGGCGCAACAAACAACAGATAATAACAGGATATGATTATTATTCTGTCCTATCCTATCCTGGTCACCAAACGGCCCTAAATCCCATACTCATCAACCAAACATTAGAACAAAAAAAAACTAACACGATGAAATCAGAGAAACAAGACAATCTGAATCAAGCAACGAGATGTAAATCAAAGGACACAAATCGAATAAAAGAAGAAGAAACGATTGCATCGACCAGCGAATCAAGCGCAGCAAGACAATATTGAAGGAAGAAGAAGACACAATATAAGCGCATCAAAACTTCATCGTCTTCCTTGTCGATCTTGGATCTCCAGCCACCGTCCTCCCCGCCAGACCACCCAATACCCCACGCGCCTCCATCCCCGTAACCTCCTTTTCCCCCTTCATCAATTCCAATCTCCCGGTCTCCCTGCATCTCTTCCTCCTCATCCCAACCCCCAATTCCAAAACCCATCTCTCTCCCTCCTGCTCCCCCCCCCTCCATCCGACCCGAAATATCATACTCCGGCTTCAGACCTGCACCCAACACCCACACCGAGCCAGTTTAGGACACCGTCAAGTGCGGTCTCTCCTAGATCGTCGCACAAGAACACGACAACACCACGAATCGCTCTCTTTCTCACCAACAACGAGCTGCTTCAGTGATTTGTGGCTTCAAGAAGCTCTCTTTCTAACCCAGATCTGTTCTACCATGGTTTGAGAGAGTGAGTTACTAATTTAGATGGGGTTGGGGAACTAATTAAATGGGTCTTTTAATTTAGGTGAGGGATTAGTTTGAGTTAATTGAGGTTTTTAATTAGTGAGTTAAGGGTTTTTAATTACTGAGTTAGTTTACTTTTTTTTAAAAATAAAAATAAAAATAAATAACACCTAGACTCATTAATCTCATGTGGCATTGCCACATGGGCCACCGGAGCTCCGGCGTTGACCCATAGCTCCGGAGAGATGAAATCCAAACATTTTGGCAAAGGTTAGGGACTAAAACTCACCTTTGCTCCGGCGAGGGATGAAAACCAAAATATGGTAAATATTAGGGACCAAAAACTTATTTAAGTCCAAATAGAACTATTTCCATCCTCTACCACATGATCAAGCTGTGTTGGTACCTTGTACTTTGCTCGCACTACACGGCCCCACACACTATGATGGTCCACAAGGAGCCTCCAACGCCACTTTCTGAGAAGGGCCTTGTTAAAGACATCCCAATCCCTTAGATCTAAACCTCCTAACTCCTTCGGTTTGCACACCGTCTCCCACTTAACCCATGATATTTTGCGAGCACCTTCTGACCCAGTGGGGGGGGGGGAGAATCCAAATGAGATGTTATCTACACATTATAAACTTCATACCAAATGAGATGTTATAAACCCCAAAATTAATTCATAGCAGATCACTCTAAAATGGAATAATCTTTACGATAACATATAATACATGAAAATTATATATGTAGACACACATTGTAGATAAATATCTAATAATTTTTTACTTAGGCCACATATGTTTTTATACATCATGAACTGTAATACCTTCACCATAAGAAATCTCTAACAATCTGGTCTGTCAATTATATTAACAGAGGACGAAAGCAATCTTCATTACATTTATCGTAACTAGAGGTCGATGGGCATGTATGTCAATATAACGGATGACATAGATCAAGTAAAGATGTGTAGCATGGAAATGAGAATTGTTATTAAGACCCCCCACACCTATTCAGACCGAAGGAATTTTCTGAAACCCGAATTACCCCTTTCGAACGCACATTTAACTTGCGTGATGGTCGCAGTTTGAACCTCATTTTCCGAGTGCGACACTAACACACACTGAGAGTGCGTTATTTACGCACTTTGAGAGTGCGTTAAAAACGCACCGGCCATTGACCATGAGTCAACAACCGGTAAAACTCATTAAATGAGTCATTAAGTGCGTCGTTACAACCTAGGGCACCGCAGCTCTATATAAAAGGCTTCCCATTCCTTCATTTTCACACAAAATCTCTCTTCTTCCTTCCCTCCTCTTCTATGCGTTTTTTATGTCTTGTTTTTAGGGGGTTTTGTGTGGTTGGGCTCATGTGAATGTTATCCCCAACATTAGCAACTTTGAGTACTTTGAAAGTGAAATTTCAAATTCAGAGTGCCAAAGTTGCTAATGTAGGGGTGACCATCCTTGCTCGTCCTTTCTTGTTCAAAGCACTCAAAGTTGCAAAATAGAATAGGTCCAAGCTCCAGTAGAAAATGCCCTCCGGCGTCTCCTTTTTGTGATGGAAACATCAAGGCTCACCCAGGCTCAGGTGGCTGCACTGGATCTATCCGGGATGCTGAGGAGGAGAAGACAAGGAAGGGGACCTCAGAAGCCAAGAAAGAGGACCTGAAGAAGAAGAAGACTCCCTCCTGATTGTATCCCATATGGGGGGTCATTGTACTTGTATATGTCAAGTACTAGGGTTAGGACTTAGGGTCTAGGGGTCATTGTACTTGTATGTTCGAAAATTTTGTAATGTATCATCAAAAAATTATGAATAAAGTCCTTTTCTTGGATATGTTTCTATTCATGTCTGTTTCATCATGATTCTGTTTTAGATCTGTTTCTGGTTTGGAGTTACAAATCGCACTCTCATGATGCGTTTGAGACGCTTCTCCAAGGAGCGTCTGAGATGCACCATGGGGAAGCGTCTAGGATGCATCATGAGAGTGCGATTAATTCAGAACTTGTGTAATGTACAGCGACCCTGGCCTTAAAGTTACTGTTTGAACATAGATTTTGTTACACGTCGCACTCTCATGGAGCGTCTAAGACGCATCTTGAGGGTACGATTCAGTCGCACCCTGAGTGTGCGATGTTCGCGCAGCCTGAGAGTGCGTTTATAATGGAACTCTGCAACAGAAACTATTCAGGCAAAACAGAAACATTAAAACAGTAAATGGTACAAAAACAGAAACATGATAAGAAACATAGCAGGTAAATGGTACAAAACACAACAATTGGAGACTAAATTAATCACATCACAACATAACTAAAGTAATTTGTCTTCAATACAGTCATCCATAAATTAATCCTAAAACACTAGACCTAACTAGTCTTCGAGGTAGATGCTTTTCCTTTCTTCTTTTCTGTCAGGGCCACCACCACCATGAGGTGCAACTCCATTGCCACTGCCACTGTCATCATCATCACCTCCATACTCCAAGTGCTGCAGTATGATATCCCGCATGCGCTGGTTTGCCTCGAGGATCCGCTGAGGCGTCTCACTAGGGTCAACTGTGATATCACTCAACTCTCGTAATTGTTCGAGAACATCCTACAACAACAATGAAACAGAATCATAAATTGTAACATAAACAAAATCAAACTAGTCATTAAATTATTGATCCTTACCACAAGAGTTACTGCCACAAGACCTCTTGTTTCAGGAGGGACCACAAAGCGGTGTGAGATTGACTTGTACCACTCAAAGTAGTGAGGCGTTGTAGTTGGAGTGTCAGTATGTTGAGAAGCCACGCAATGAGCCATGTTCTCAAACCTCTCATCAATATCCTTAATAGGGGGAATGTTTGTCGGTGGTAAATTGGGTTGATCCTGGAGCATATGGAACTACCTCAACACACGCTCTGGCAGATATGGGCGGATGATGCCTGAATGCTGAATCCACCCACTGTAAAGACACTTCTGCCGAAAGGGCCAATCCACTCTATGCCCGTCATATGGAGTCAATATAACACAGCTATCCCTAAGGTCATCTAGGATTAGCCTCTTCGCATGCAAGTCCACAGTCCCCCTCTTGGTGACCCTTTTGTAAGCTCGCGAGTCTTTCTCACTGTATTTCCTGTTCAGGTTTCTATCAAACAATGAAGCAGAGAAGTGCTCAAATATCCATGATTGCAATCAAATACTCATACATCAAAATGTGATACCTTATAAATTAAATTACGTTAATTACAATTTAACTAAAATAAGAGTTATAGAATCATACCTGAAACAGATTTAAGTATCCTCCAAGGCTAGTGGTGCAAACTTTGGTGGCGTCCTTCAGCTGGTCATAAAGGAAAGCCAATGCCATGGCGCCCCATGCATACTCCCTAACCTTCTCCAAGTCCATGAACATCCCCAAATATGCAACATCCACCTTGTTGTTTCTCTTCCCACAGAAGATCGTCATCCCCACCAAACGCAGCAAGAAGGCTCTAGCAGCTTTCTTGGTATTCCCTTCCTTAGCCATGTCTTCAGCCACCTTCAACAACCATGTTTAACGAGCATAAGGTCCTAAGGACTTCCGGATCTCCTCTTCAGCAGCTGCTTGTGTAACACCAAGTTGTTTATGCAATACAGTGACTGCTTCCTCACGAGTCAGGACTGGGAGGGAGAGTGAAGAATTTTCCCTTCACAGGAATGTGTAGCAAAGAACTAACATCATCCAGTGTGATGGTCATCTCCCCAAATGACATATGGAAAAAGGATGTCTCCGGCTGCCATCTCTCCACAAATGCTGTTAGCATGGTCTTGACCACAGAGGGAAGGTTGCATGTCAACAAAGGCAATAGACCAGCAGCCTCAACCCTTCCCTTTACATAAGTCAAAAAGCATTTTTTTCACATCGTTATGCTTCTCCTTATCATTCCCAAGCATAGCATTCCCATGGTGGTAGGTTTTTAAGACACCCCTATCAAGCACTTCAGCAGGTTTCTTGTAATGCTTCCACACCTCCAGTGAAATATGTTGCTTGAAGCTCTTCAGCAAGGTATTGTCATAAGGCCCCCCAGGAAATAATATGTCATCATCATCATCTTCCTCACCTTGTTCCGCTTGTTTATCGCCGTCCTCCTCTTCCTCCTCCTCTTCCTCCTCCTCCTCCTCCTCCTCCTCAGTAGAACCTTCCTCCTCTTCTTCACCAGAACTCTCCTCCTCTCCTTCACCAAAACCCTGTTCTGCATCAACCATATCATCATCTTTAGGCTCTTGTACTGGTTCAGGTTCATGCTCAGGCTCAGGCTCCTGTACTGCACTGGCAGCAGTCGTTGCACTACCTGCATGCCTTTTATGGGTTGCCTCGTCACGCCTTTTACGTGCTTATTCTTTCTTTCGTAGGGCGGCGGCTTCACGCTCCTTACATACCGTTGTCGTGGGGGGATTCTCCTTTCGTTGGCCGGTGGCACATTCAAATTCTTTGTTCTTGCCATATCTGAACCAACATTGGAAACATAAGACTCAAAACAGAACAAAAACATAAAGGCATTGAAGCTGTGACAGATAAGGGTCTATGACGTACTCTCAGGGTGCGTCTGTGTCGCCCCTTAAAGGTGCGTCTCTTGCGCACCCTTAAGGTGCGTGCATTCTGAACACGCACCTTCAAGTTGCGACACAGACGCATCTACAAGGTGCGATCAAAACCATAACATAATGGGTCGGGTCACGTAACAAACCTAGGTTTCGGGAAGAATGTTGCAGCAGAGCGTGGCGATGGGGGTGGCGGCGACTCCACTCGGTTGCGGTGTCGCTGGCGGTGGCAGGCGGAGGTAGTGGAGGAGATGCGTGAGAGAGGGAGGGAGATTTTGAATGAGTGAAATGTGTTTGGGGGAGGGGGGTTTCAGAAGTTTGAAGAAGTGGGATAAGGGGGGAAGTGGGAAGGAGGAGGGGAGTTAGTGGGGAAAGTGGGAAGTTTTTTTTAAACAGGGGCATTTTGGACAATTCACCAATTTTGAGGGGTCTGAATAGCTATCGGGGGGGTCTGAATAACAATTCCCAAAATTTACATGCAAGGTGATATTGAAATTCCTATTTCCAGCTGGTTCTAGTTTACTTTAATGATATCATTTCATTAGTACAATGCATCGGAGTGTATGCCGCAAAAATTTAATGTTCAATAAATTTATTTTTGATCAGGAAGTATCATATACGCAAGTTTCATATATTGAACACAATACATATATGATGATCCAAAATGCGCACAAGAAAGGGGGTTGTTTGACTTGCGCCCTTCAAAAACTTAAAGATCCAAACAGTGGTTGATTGTAAGACGGTGACCTACGTCATTTGGCGCAGCGGATAAGCAAGAATAAATGAAAGAGACAATCATACACAAGCTTTTATCTTGGTTTACCCCCAAAACGATAGGGCTACGTCCAGTCCTTGGTAACATCAAGTGTAACGCCCCCGATTTCTCGAGTGTCACACAATAACCAAAGTAACCCAATTTTCATAAAGAATTTTCGTCGATTCAATTATTAATCTTCAATTAATGACAAAGGTTCAATTATTGCGAAACTCTTGAAAACTTAACCAAATTAACTTGCGGAAATAAATAACATCGTAAATCTCGACATTAATTAATCCATGGAAAATAATAAGTAATCGTCTGAAAGGAACCTTAATGTAAAATTACATCAATCCTTTAAAAGAAAATATCCAAATGAAAGAAAATAAATAAAGTTCGGTGCCAACTGGTCTCTCAAGCCCAAAAGTAGAAGTACGAGTCACTCAGCCCAACCCTAGTCGTCCAGGAACTTGTCCTCCATGTAATCCTTCAAGCCCTGGTAGATACCCCCTTGACCATTATGGAACTAGCAGTAAAGCTTCGGAACCTCAACTCATCATTAGTTGGGGCAACCTCGTTCCAAGATCGCCCATCACCTTTGGAAGATTTTCCTCTGGTACAACATTCACCTCTTCCTCCTCTGGCTCCGGCTCGGACTCCTCAGACACTTGCACAGATGATGTCCCAGATTCCATGTCCATAGGGAATTGGAAACGAGGGGGTGCAAACGACATCTTCACCCTCCCGTTCTCAAGCTGCTGGATCTCGATGACTTCTCCCTCCTCGTTGCGACCCGAAAGTGTAGCACCGCCGACATAGATGCGACGTACCTGGTGTGAGTAAGACACCCAGACGTCGTCATTCTCCTCCTCATGGAGTGTCAGCTTCCACGAACGAACCACGCTCGTGATCAGAACCACCTGCCCCCCCCCCCCCAACAACAAATAAACACATAGAGAGGGTCAGATCTAATGCCAGACGCACAAGTAAATCACAAATCACATAATATCACATGAATAAATAAGAATTATAGTTTCATATCTCAGTTAGCAACCTTATAGTTTAGTTAGGCTAACGACCTCACCATCACACAACCACCACATCACCTTGGCCAATCACGATCATCCGCAGATGAACAATCTCGAGGGGACCACACAGTCAACCCACAATTCTCGGGGAGACCACACAGTCAATCCCTAACCCATGACTCAGTCAGGGTCATCACATGGAGACCACACAGTCAATCCATAAATTTCACCCTCGCGTGCAAGCAACCGTTTGTCTCTAGCACTATAGCCATGCAATACTACTTGCAAGCGAAATCTCATTCTCAGGGTATATTAACAATTATCAAGAGTTGATGTATGTTATTAAGTCTTCATATTAATCATGTTCGTCAAATCACATAAAGTTCCACTCCATCCCCACAAGGATGTTATTTCCAACCAACTCTCACATATAACAAGTATTGATCAAACCCTAGAGAGTTTAGGATTCGATCACACCATATCAAATTACATTTAATCCATGTTATCATAATCTCAATAACAAAATCAGCAACAAATCAACCAGCCAACAAGTAGATAGAAAGAAACAAGAAAAATCCGCCGAAACCCTTAAAATAGGGTTCAGCCGTGTCCTCATTAAGCCTAGGGTTTTCCAAAAATTTGATCTTACTTGATCAAGTTTCTCAGGCCAAAATCCAGCAAGGTTTCATCATAAAAATACCATCACATATTCTGATCTAGTGCATGTTATACAACACAAATCAGATCTAGGCGAAATAGTGAAAAATATCAACTTTTGACATGTGATTATCATGGAATCATAGCATCATGTAAGGAGCATGGAAAAAACAGAAACTTCACATAAAATCATGCATAAAGAGAGTTCCTCATCATGCAAATAAACCCCTCATGGTATAACTCACCCAAAATCACATCTTTTTCACATAAAATCATGGATTTTCGACATGTAATCACCTAGACTCTACCCTTACTAGATCCGCCCTCACCTTAGTCTTTGGAATATGAAGGAGAGGATGAAAAGATGAAGTGATTGATCCTTGCTACCACCTTGTTCGAGTTCTCCCTCTTCCCTTGATCTCCTTCACCAACTTTCTCTTCTTCCCTTGCTTCCCTCTCTCTCTCACGCAACTCTCTCTCTTTCTCACGACCTCTATCTCTTTCTTTCCTCTCAAATTTTCTTTCTTCTATTTATTGAAGTTCTAAGGAGAAATCAGTAGAAGGTTTGCTCTCCAGTCTGTTTGTGGAACAAAAAGAAATTCTCCTCCCCCAAAACCCTTGTAAAACCGGCAGCTCCTCTAGTGCATGCTTAGGGTTTTTTTTTCTTATTTTCTAACCCAAGCCCAAATCTAGTGCATTAATAATATTAATTACTAATTAAAGAAAATCAAACCAAAAACCAAAACCCCCAATCCTCATAGGTGGCCGGCGGCCACACCCAAAACTAGGGTTTCCAAAACCCTTTTCTTTCCATCACATGTTTAATTGCAAAAATAAATTAACTATTTAGCTTTATTTAAAAAAAAAACTGAAAAATTAAATAAATAACATAAACCTCTTCTTTTATAATAAAACTCAATCTATTTAAATAAACTAGATTTTTTCCCAAATTAACCAAAGAATGCAAAAAGACATATTTTCTCATCACTTTTCTCAAAGTCACAACCATCATTACTTGGCCTCCAAGAAACACACAAATTACCTTATTTTTGAGGTTCACAACCCCACAAAGTAATCACTTTCAAACACCAGATCTCATTTATCTCAAACTAATGAATTCCACATACATCATCAATCATATGCACTCATTCTTCACTAGAATTTCACACTTGTTATTTATTTCAAATAATAATAATAATACTTAATCAAATCAGGGTCTTACATTAAGATTTCACTAAGGTTGAGTTTCAAGGACTCCTCCTTACAGGTATTCTTCTGTTTGCCTCCTCAAGCAAGAGTATTCCTTAGCAACTGCCTCTCCAGGCATTGAGTATTTTTAAGGCCTCTCCAGGCCAACTATTATTTCAGAACTGCCTCTCCCGGCATTTAGTATTTTTAAGGCCTCTCCAGACCAAGTATTGTTTCATAACTGCCTCTTCAGGCATTGAGTATTCTTTGGACCCTGCCTCTCCAGGCAAAACAAGTATTCTTTGTTAGTGCCTCTCCAGGAAGTTGACTATTCTTCGCTCACTTCCTCTCCATGCATTGAGTATTGTTTGTCTCTGCCTCTCCAAGCAAAAAAAGTATTCTTTGGTCTCTGCCTCTCCAGGCATTATTGAGTATTTCAAGGACTTCCGCTTAGTGATCTTTCTCAAGAGCACTTCTCCTACTTTACAATCTCTTCTGAAAAAAAATAGATAGTAGTAATATGAAGCACCAAGAACTATAAAGTATTATAGATTTACTTTATGTTCTTTTACAACAAAGAAAAAGAAAAATATATCTCCTAAGTGTGTTTCTCCTTGTTGCAGAGGCTGATGATGATGTCTTCTTTTGAGCATTAGCCTCTATATTTTTCTTCAGACGATAGGAATATTTTCTTGAGAGTGCGTCTAGAAATACTTAATTGGGTTAAGATATTCTGATTGAATCCTAATTCATATTTCTAAAAGTATGGTGTTTGGACTTGCAAAAAGCCAACTTGTGGAGTCTTCAAGTCTTCGTAGTTATAGCTCCTGATTTTGTGTGAGTTGAGATTTAGCCGTTGGATGGTCATCACAGAAATTATGGTTGTTGCATTGGACTGGGCGAGACCCCCGGGTCCCTCGCCCAGGGGCGCTGACTTAAGGCGGGAATTACATTAGGGGCTTGGGGCCTTGTCCCAAAGGCCCAACTGGCCCTTTAGGATGATTTAGAGGCACTAGGCCCAACTCCCCCAACTATAAATAGGGGAGGGATACCAACACTACGACAGAGGAATGATTACTTGCAAGAACAACTAGAGTATTATCGTTCCGAGCAGCAGGATGAAGGGGAACGCGAGGCGGAGGTCGTGGCTGAATTCGAGCTGTTCTCAGCGGCAGTAAGGGAGGTTGCCATACCAGATAAGATGAAGAATATTGTACTTGAGACATACAGCGGGAAAGCTGATCCCAAAGAGCACCTGTTATACTTCAACACAAAAATGGTGATCAGTGCCGCTTTGGACGTTGTGAAGTGCAGGATGTTTCCAGCTACGTTCAAAGGCACAGCCATGGCTTGGTTTACCACGCTACCCCGGGGATCCATCACTAATTTCCGTGGCTTCTCATCAAAATTCCTCGTCCAGTTTTCCGCCAGCAAAACCAAGCAGGTGACGATCGAGGATCTCTACAACGTTCGTGTTGTAAAACGATTCAGCGCAGCGTCAGTCAAAATTGAGGAGTCGGAGCCGCACGCCCGTGCGCGTGCCTTCAAGAACGGCTTGCAACCGGGGAAGCTGAACAGCAAATTGAGCCGCAAACCGGCTCGGTCCATGGCGGAGATCCGGACACGAGCAAACACCTACATCCTGGACGAGGAAGATGATGCTTTCAAGCGAAGGCGTGCGAAAAAGGAGAAAGACGGCAAGCTGGGGGACGCTTTGCCGGAAGAAAAAAGGACTAAGGAAAGGGGAGAGAGCAGCAAAAAGCGAGACAGGAAGGTAAGGACAGGAGAAAATACTGCGAAGGATCCATTGTATCCTAGGAGAGAAAACTTTGAGCGCCGCAGACCGTGGCATCAAGCTTACCCTCGCCGGCGAGAGGAGTTAGGAAAGAGTCTTGATGCCCATCTGACGGAGTTGCTTCGAGAGGTCAAGGCAACTCACGCAGTTGAGGAAGGCGAGAAAGAGGCCGACCCGCCCCGAGTGGCGTTGGATAAAACAAAGTGGTGCGAGTACCACCGCTCGGCCGGCCACGACACGGGAGATTGCTTTACCCTGAAGAACGAGATTGCGAGGCTCATTCGAGCAAGACGATCGTAGATGAATGACCATGGAAATCGGTGGAATGGAGAGCGGCAGCAAGGAAACCGGTACAGAGGGGGTCGTCAGCAGGATGACCGCAGGCGAGACGACCGCCGGCGCACGCCAACCGCTGACAAGAAGGAAACACTGGCCACAAGGAAGAAGGGGGCGGAGGAAACCTTTAATAAAGACCTTGAGCCGCCAGTAGGTACAATAAATACAATTGCGGGTGGATTCGGCGGGGGCGGAGATACAGCGTCGGTGAGGCGAAGGCACGTGTGAGCAGTGACATCAGTGCATTAGTACGAAACGCCATTCGGTTTCCAGCATCCAGATACTGTGATATCATCGGCCGATTTCGAAGGGATTAGGAAGCATAAAGACGATCCGGTGGTTATGATAATAAGGATCAACAGCTTTAACGTGAGGCGGGTTCTTTTAGACGAAGGGAGCTCCGCTCTCCGCTGACATCATCTATGGGGATGCTTTTGATCAATTAGGATTGACGGACAAAGACCTGATGCCCTATACAGGAACGTTGGTAGGCTTCCCGGGCGATCAAGTTTGGGTACGCGGATATGTGGATCTGGACACAGTCTTTGGTATCGACGATAACGCCAAGCTACTCCGTGTAAGGTATCTTGTATTGCAGGTTGTAGCATCCTATAACGTCATCATTGGAAGGAATACACTCAATCGCCTCTGCGCAGTAATCTCGATGGCACATCTAGTGGTGAAATATCTGCTGATAAGTGGAAAAGTGGGAAATATTGTAGTTGACCAAAGGAGGGCGAGAGAATGCTACAACAACTGTCTCAGCTTGTATGGAAAGAAAGGAGCTGGCGAGGGGCACATGTGTCATGAAGTTGAGATCATCCAAGGAAATCAGGGCAGGCAAGGGGGGTCAAGGCAGGGGGTTGACAAGAGGATGGAAAGACTAGGGAGCGGTGCAGGGAAGATGGCAGGACGGGTGAGGACGGGCAGTTTACGGAAGCTTGTGCAGAGGAGCGTTGGGCAGGTGTGGTCGCAGACTTAGAAGCGTACAAATTCAGCAGGGGGTGTTGGCGATCGAGCCCAGGCTCACAGTTAGTCAGGAGAGACGTATAGAGAAGCTGGTAGAGGAAAACTTTGACCTCTTCAGCTGGAGCTCAAAAGACCCAGAATTCTGGGAACTGCCGATGTTAAGAAAACCGAGTCTCTCGAGTTCGGGGCGATATGAGGAAAAGGGAAAGGGAATCATGATTCAAGAAATGGACCGGCGCATCGCCCAACAGGGAAATGGCGAGAAAATAGGTGATGAGGCGCGCGAGTGGTCTAAGGACAAAAAGAGGGCAGGATGGCCTACGGGGCGGACACCATGTTGCCTGTTGAAATAGACAACAGCTCGTGGTGAACAGCGCTGCGTTTTGAGGGCGAGAACTCTGCCAACATGGCAGTAGAGTTAGATTTGTTGTCAGAAACACACGATGAGGCTCGCATCAGAGAGGCAGCAATGAAACAGCGAGCTGCGGCAAAGAATGACTCAAAGGTGCGACTGAGGGCAATGCAGGAGGGGGACCTGGTGCTAAAGAAACGAACCGGGAACACTGGGAATAAGCTGAGTCCAATCTGGGAAGGCCGCTACAGAATTTTGAAGGCCTTAGGGAAAGGGAGCTTATCACCTAGAAAGCTTGGACAAAAGGAGAGTGCCCCGTTCCTGGAACGCGGCGAGCCTAAAATACTATTACAGCTAAGGGACTGACAAGGAGCTGGTTTCGGCACGAGGACAATCAGCCAAGCGCGCCTCGCAAAGATTGAAGGTGTATAGATAAAGATACATTCTTGTTCTCCATTTTGAGAGTCTGTTGGCCAATGCGCCTGAATGGTAAAAACAAAGACACATTCTTGTTCTCCATCTCGGGAGTTTGTTGACTATCACGTCTGATTGAAAATACAAAAATTGTATCCAGCAATTTCAATCACACTGAATTGCGGCGAGAGCTAGGTGGGAAAAATTCCCTGAAGGTGGCGATCCCAGCACGACCTTGATGTCTGGGGATCGCTCCGGAAAAGTCGACGCAGCTCGCCATCACTCGTCGGCGATGTGTGCGGATAAGCTTCTTATCCCAAAATCCCCCCAAAATATGGGCGCGCTAACATAACTAGGCATAAGTCTGGGTAAACCTATATGACCATTGGGTCCCTACCAAAAATAAGTCCTCGCCGAGGCAAAACCGGCGAGGCCACACCTGCTCTTACGGGAAATATTGGTGTAACGAAAGCCTCAATTCAAAAATTGAGCAGAAGTCCTAGTTAAACAAAGCACACCATCAATGTCGTCGGACGTAATTCAGAAAAAGGGAAACTATGGGGGGCGGTGAGAGAAAAGAAAGACTCCGGAAAAGCGCTAAAACAAACATAAAACGTAAAGAAATAAAGCTGAATTGATTAAACTTGAAAGTAAAGTATAGACAAAACTTTAAATGAAATTAAAAGTACAAGGCCTTACAATAACTTCAAACAAGTTAACATTGCATTTTACTCTCTTATTCCATAGCGTCTCCAAGGTCAACGAGAGCAACATCCGGCGGATCTTCCCGACCCACCAGTCCGGTGGGTGTGACCTTCTTAAAAACTTCCAGGGGTTCAAGGTCGACATTTGGATGGAGGTGCTTGACCTGAGCTTTGCAAATTAGGAAGTCGCGGATACGTTCGTTGGCTATCGCGAAAGCAGCTTCTCTCCTTATCTGCTCTTCCAGGGCAATGGCCCGGGCATCCTTCTTGGCCAAAAGTTTGCATTTCGATTCCAAATCTGACTGGGCCTCAGCAAGTAACTCACCTTTGGCCGCCAGCCTCTCGCGCAGATCGGCAATCTCCTTATCTTTGGCAGCAAGGTTTTCTTCCTGGGAAGCAATGGCGGTCTCCTTAGCACTAAGGTCCTTGCGGAGTCCCTCGACCTGGTTCTCAAGCTACCTCTCTTTCTCGTCCGTCGTAGCCTTTGCAATCGTTGCTTCCGCAACCTTTTTCTGCATCTTCTTTATCCTGTCTACCTTAGTGGCTAGCTGGGCCGACAACTTGGAACAGGTCTCGTTGGCTTGAAGGTTGATGGAATGCAGCTTTTCCACCTCTTGACGGAGCCTCGCAATACCAGTATGGGGTCGAGCCTGCCAAGCCACCTGGACGAACGGACAGCCGGCGCGAAGAAGACTTGACACAGCTTCTTGAGCAACCTCTTGCGGGTTTTGGCTGAGTACTTCCCTCAACTTCTCGAGATAGGGATGAGAGAGTAAGAAGGAGAAGGGATCGGCGGAAGAGCTGCTAGAGGGGACCTTTGGGTGGTCTGAGGGAAGCCTCTCTTCCTCGCCGTCAACCCTAGGAGAGTTAGGGGAAGGTGAATCGTGAGCAGTCTGGACGGGCGGAGGAGACAGCGGGCGGCCAGGGGGCGGAGGCTTCTGACTCGCCGTTGAGTCCAAGGGGCGGGAAGTATTCACAGCAAGGCAAGTGTCCGCCTCACCATGATGATCGAGCACCAGGGAGTCACGTGCGTTTTCCGGAGCAGCTGGGGCGGACGCGATGGATCCCTCGCCCGTAGCAGTCGAAGAGCCTGTCTCGCCCAGCTTCTTTTTCTTGGAAGAGCCCTCGCTTGTCGGCAAGCTCTGTCTTTTCTCTCCAACTTGGGATGGAGAGGGTGCCTTGACGTTCCCGGAGAGGAATGCTTCCAGCAGTTCGGAAGTAGAAAACTTCTTGTTCCCTGAGAAGCAAAGGAAAAGTCATCAGAAACGAAGAAATTAAGATAAAGGTGTGAAGAAGGCGGTAAAGGGAGAACCTGATATAGGAAACAGTTTGGATCCGGGAGAAACGGCGAGTAGGTCAGTACAACTAAAAAGAGGAAGTTGGGATAAGACACCAATGGCGAAACTCTCTCTAGAAGAAGAACGTGTCTTGAGAGAATTGAATATGATTTGGGGACACTGTGTCCAGTAAAGAGGGAAAAGGGCTTTCCCATCCTTCTGTGTAAATGATGAGGGGTAGGCAGGGTGGACGATGACCCTGAAGTACCGGCGAGCCAGGCAAGATTCGGAGCCAACTGGGTAAGGGGAAAATCGTTCGCGGCCTGGCCGGGGTACCAGGATGACCCAGCCATGAGTCTCTAGAGATTAGGGGTCCGCTCTGAAGAAAAACGAAAAGAGGGCAGGGGAAGGAACCACATCAACGCTGCAGCAGAGAATTTCGAAACACTTCAGATAAGCCCAAGAGCAAGGGTGAAGTTGACAAGGAGAAATGTTAATGTTACATAGCACTTGGGTGAGAAAAGGAGAAAAGGGAAGTTTTACACCAAGATCAAGAAACAAGTATTCATATACGAAGAAGAAGTGGGAATATTTGGGGTCATTAAACACACGGTGTTGCCGGGGCGATCATGCTTTTGGCAGCTAGTGGTACGAAGAAGGCCCTCTAATAATGGAGAACTGCAAAGCCCCTCAACCCTATGGGCAAGGTCCGAAAAGGATTCGCTGGTAGAGAGCTCTGATGGTTGGTCAAGAACTCCCTGATTAGGAGCCTCGGAGATGGGGGAAGGAAGAGTGGCAAAGGTTGCCAAGCGATGGGCTTTGATCTCCTCTACGGAGGAAAGGGACCCGCCGGAAGGCATCATAAAAACAAAAGGAGAAAGAGGGGATAAGAAACTAACCAGAAAAGGACTGAGAAAGGAGGAGCAAGAGGGGTCGGAGCTTTAAGTTCGCAAGGTCGGCAAGGGGAGCCGGAGCGCGTGAGAGTCAGGAATGAATATGGGAACAGTTGATGGGAAAGGCGAAAAATGGAAAGGGAGAGAATTTAAAGACCAGGGAGAGTAGCGGTTGGGGAATCGTGCCCTGACGTGGCAGGGTAAAATGATTACTTAAGGGAATGCGGCATGAGTTTCGGGAAAAAGAAAACAATGCATTAAACGAAGGGTTACAACAGTTAAAGCTTATTGGTTTGAATTCAAATCGTCAGACTCTACTGTGATTCGAAGGGACGTCCCAGAGATAGTGGTTGAGATTCTTTGGATTTGCTGACTCTTGTATCACCTCAGAGCGCAACACATGGCGCAGGCTCGGCACATGTCAAAAAGTTACGGTTCAAGGCACGTGCACGACTACGGTGGGGCGAGAAAATCCGGCCTCATCGCCGCAAGCTCGCTTGTGGACTCAAGTCGCCGGGGGAGCGTGACGAGGCGCTCAGAATTTTAAATTTTTAAAGCTTTAAAATTACCAAGCCATGTTGGCAATTGCTCTTTATTCCCGTGCCTTATGTTTGGCATTAGCTAGCTTCTTACGCCCATCGCCTTATCTCTTTTGTTTAAAGACACACTTAGCTCTCATGCTTCGAGCTCGGTGTCTTGTGGATTTGTGGACTGGGCGAGACCCCCGGGTCCCTTGCCCAGGGGCGCTGGCTTAAGGCGGGAATTACATTAGGGACTTGGGCCCTTGTCCCGAAGGCCCAACTGGCCCATTAGGATGATTTAGAGGCGCTAGGCCCAACTCCCCCAACTATAAATAGGGGAGGGATACCAATTATAAAGGGCTCTTGGCTCATTTGTGCAATAACAAGCTTGAAATTCAGTTACTTTCTTTCTCTAAGCGGTTACACTCTCACTTCTCTCTAGAAATCTCGCATCATGTTCCTTGCATCTTAGGTACTATACCTCATCTCAATGTTCATGAAGGAACAACATCGAACTGTATTAAAGTTAGTAAACGTCATAAAGTGATTCAGCTTGATGTAGACATATTGCTTTGGGAAATGCAATTTGCTTAGCATAGGTCGGAGCTACTATCCATTTAGATGACCAAACAACTTTTTGATAGGTGGAGCGTTGTGCCTTCAACCTTGGTTACTTCGCCGGGATAGATCACGGGCTGCTACAGATGTTGAGTCTTCTTTGATAAGCTTCCTTGTGGATTTCCTTCATTCAGACGATGGTGTATATTCCACTGAAGAGGTAGCTTGTTTTCAGTGACTAACTTCGTCTCTTCACTTTTCAACGAATGTCTTTCTTTTTCCCTTTTTGCCTTTCTGATGTAGACGATGGTTGTAGGCAAAATGACTTGAAGCTTCTTCCTTAGGAGATGGATAAACTGATGATGTTTGGTTGAGCTATAGTCAACATAGACGATGAACTTCATCTCATTCTTATAGAGAGAAAAAGAAACCTTTAAGTCTGAAGGTTATGATGGTTTCCCTTGGTCATTGTGCATATTTGATGGTTTCTTGAAGCTTTGTACTTGACCACTCTCTCTTCACTGTTGTTAGAGTTCTTTTCCATATTGACATGATGTTTAATTTTTTTGAACAGAGCTTCTTCTGGTTGGCTAGCTTGAGTTAGACGATTGATTCTCCTTTGCAAGTTGTCTTCTCTTTCTTTTGCAGACAATCGTTCTTTCTCCATAAGAAAATCTTGCTCTTTTGTTGGAAAGTCTTCTGATCTACTGCTGATAGCGCTTCCTTCAATCAGATTTCTGATGTCCGTTGTCTTGTCTTCTTTTTATGCTTTGCTCAGAGTCTTTTCGTTGAAGGGTCGTATCTCTTTGCTGTAGTTGTTTCTTCTTGAGACGATCTTCAGCTTTCTTCTTGATCTTCCTTGTCATCATTGAGTTGGACGATAGTGCGTGCTTTGTTGAGCTTCGTCTCTTCCTTGTGTAGACGGTCTTTGCAGATATAACTTTTCCTCTTTCCAATTGGATTGTCTGATTAGAGCAAATGACTAATTACTTAGACTTTCCTTGTTTTTCCCGAATTCCCATTCATATGAAATGCCAGATGAAACAAGTATAGATCGTATGTTCTTAGTTCTTTGACTATGCTTGTTTGTCCTGAAATTCAATTCATATGATATTCCGAGATGTAACAAGTAAGTCACATTTAAGTGGCTCCTGAAAAGTAAACAACAAGGATTCTTAAGATACCACCAATAAACTCTTGAAAATTGTTATCATTCAAAACAAGATAGATATTTAAGGCGTTTGAACTTAACAATATATACTCTCATTAGTTGAGATATCTCAAATATAATAACATTCATATGATTAGTATGCTTATGAATGACCAAGGATGACAATTATTTTCTAAGTGGAGTTGAGATCACATAATCCATCCCATTGTGTTCATTGGATACTTGTCCACTCTGCACTCTTTATTTTAAAACTTCTTATTTGCTGTCATAATATAACTTTAGTGGGTTTTCTATATTTTTCATTATTCGTAGTCTAGTGACAAGATTTGGAGTCATATTCGTTAGTAAGATGCCTCATAACATACAAATATTTCTGCTTCTAAGGTGGAAAAAGCTACTATTGTTTTTTTACCACTTTCCAAAACAAAAAAAGTAGTTTTTTATGGACTTATACTTTACTAGCATCCAACATAGGTCATAATCAGAATACTATATGATCTCCAAATGATCCGATATACGATATGTGAGCACATAATCCTTTATACTTCTAGCACATCATGACTTGTTTAACTGCTACCCAATGGTCCATCTAAAGATTACTTATCTGCCTAGTATACCTACCATGTATGCATATCTGAATGAGTACAAACTTGAGCATATATTACCTATAATAATGTCTTTAGTGAATCTTTTATATTTCTTTAATTTCAATTATTATTTAGGGTACTGGTTGAGACTAAATTTATCACCTTTATCAAAAAGGTACAAAAAAGATATTACAGCCACTAAAATTACTCATAGTCTCCTACTAAACTTTTAATACTCACAATTATCAACAATGTTTACCTCAACCAAATGAGACAATTACTTGATAAAATATGTAGTACCACTATTATGAAGTTTTCTTAAGCCCATTGATGGATTTCCTGCATTTGAAAATCATCTTCTTTGAGTTTCCTAAATCAAAGTTTACAAGTTGCAACATATTAATTTCTCATCAATGTCACCATTGAGGATAGTTGTTTTGACATCCATCAGAATAAACTCAAATTCATATTATGCAAGTAGTGTCATGATTGTCCTAAAATAGTCTTTCATTGATACTAGAGAGAAAGTCTCTTTAAATTCAATCCCTTCCTTTTGAGGATAGCATTTTGTCACAAGACGAACTTTATAATCTGATAATGTTGTTCTTGGTTCGAACACTCAAAGAAGGGGTAACCCCTAGAGAGTAGATAGATTGCACTAGAAAGAGAAAGAATAACTGAATTTCATGTGTATCAATTGATCAAATAAGCAAAAGTCATTTACAATCGGTGATCGTCCCTTATTTATAGAATGGGAGGTGGGCTTCCCGCGTAACTGCCTTTAATGGGCCTATTGGGCCTCGCTAGCCGAGATCCAGCTACTGACTGAGTGCCTACCCTTTGGCGGGTGCCCCTCTGGGCGTAGCCCGTCTAGGGGCTCGCCTAGTCCAAATGGGATGAGGTTCCTAAACTGTACTGCCTTCCATGAGATGATACTCTAAATTTATTTCATTAATCCACTTTTGAGAGTTAGACTTTTCATGATTTGATAAAGATTTATTTAATCACTCTCTATCATACCATTATCTCCACCATATTCTTGAAAGAACATAAAATAATTGCATGGAATTGCATATATTCACTCTATTGGATCGATGCAAAGGAAAAAATTGCTGAGACTGTTGAGTTTGTTGTGCATGAGAAGTTGATTCATCCCGATTGTGGTTGTGAACAATATTATCTAGTAAAGGTACTGAATCCACTTCTTGATTAATAAGATTAAAAACATGTTATGACTTGACGTGGGCTCACTCTTTCATGCGAGATGATTCCAATTAACATCAACTTTTGGAGGAAACAGATTTTGAATGTTACCAAAAGGTGGCTAAATTAGTCTTTGATTTTATAAGCGAGTTTAATTTTATTTCCTAAGCGAAAAAATGAAGTTTAGTAGCGGTTATTTTTATAATTACTAATTCTTTTTTACCGTTACTAAACGTCTTTTTTTCGCCAAATGACTAAAATCAAACTCACTTACAAAATCAGGAACTAATTTGACCTTTAACCCTATTAAAAGCTAGAGGACTTCAAATCAGCAACAACAAAATTCATATTTTAAGCAGATTTTTAGTTATGATAAATCAGAATGGAACTTTAGAAGTTAAACATGAGGCTTTCAATTTCTAGTTCAACATTTTAGCGAATAATGTATTATAATATAACAAGTATGGTTGGATATCCTTCCCCAAGGCATGACTCTGTTTTTCTTGAGCGAATTTTTTTCCTCTATGGCTCTATCTCTCTTAAACTAATGACCTTGCCCGACAGTCAATCAATGTCACTAAGGAAGGAGCAAATCGGGATTGTGCATTCATTGAAGTGTAGAAACCATATATTTTGGTTGATATATTATATTTGAATTTACAATTGTTATTTCCTTGTGAAATTTATATTCACAGCTAATTTGTTATCTTACTAAGTGCAGTGATGATGTTGTCACTTGAAAAACTCCCTTAATGCTAAGAAGAAAGTAGGAACAAAGATATGTAAGATTTAAATGAGAAATGAGATTGAAAAATTGAGCTCGGCTCCCAACCTTTTACTTAGTAATTTTCCTAGAATCCATAGATAGTTCTTGGTACAGAGGTCAACCCTCCTACCAGCTTATTCATTAATAAAGTTCTGAGAACATCTCTCTCAGATAAGATTGAAACAAAAACAATACATAACATTTTAACCTAAAAACCATAGGAAATAACTTCAGCACGCATTTCCCATCCAACTGATTCTGGATGGGAACAAAACAAAGGTAACCACATAGTCTACCTCTTTATTCTGCACAAAAAAAAAACAAAAACACAAATTTCAGCTACATGCATGACACTTATGTGGCTAGCTAGACACTTATTTTCAATATGAAACCATCATATCAGATAACCATAGGAAAGTTATCTTTAAATGATAGGCCTGATCCACTTAAATTTTCCTCAATGATTTTGGATAACTTTTTCACCATTGAAGGGGGAATGTAGTTTACCCAATCACCTACTTCACCCTTCCGAAAGAAATGCTTGTTCTCAACATTCTTACCCACGGCTCCAGATTTATTAACCTCCAATTCCTTCATTTTCTCAAAGCTGCATAGTTTCACAATGTTTTCAACCACTCCACTACTTACCTCATCCTGAGTGAAAGGACAACCCAAAAACTCAGCCACTCTTTTCACATGAAAATTGACATCTTCTTTAAGATCCTCATACTTTAAGAACAGAACCTTGTCTGGTCTAGCTATACTTTCTTTCCAATAACCTAAGACATGGCTCCCAAATGGACCGAACCCTATCGTCCCTTTACAAAACCTTTCAAAAGCTTCATCTAAGGTTATTGTAGGGAAAGACTCTGGCTTAGTTTTGTTGAGGAAGACCCAATGAGACACAAGATTATCAAATGGGTTCCTACATATATAAATTATCTTACATTTGGAGTCCTTGATAGACTTGGCCAACGAAGTGAACGGAATGTGAGTACCAAAAAGTCTTGGCTCATTCATGTTAGATAGGTCAGGAGTTTTGTCATAAGCTTCGCCATAAACAGAAAGTTCAAAGAAAGGCACAAGGTGATGGGGATTGTATGCAAGTAATGGATGGTTCTCTAAGGAAGGGAAATTGTGGCGGTTGACAATGGCAAAGGTAAGGGCTTTTAACCAGGTGGTTCCTGATTTTGGAAGGGTGGCAACAACAACATCACTGTCTTTTGCTTGGAAGTGATTTTGAAAAGTGATTACAGGTTGGATTATATGAGATGGGAACCAAAAACCTTGAAATAGATAGACATAGGGTGTTATCCAACCCTTCTCTTTAGGAAGAGAGAGAATTAGCTCCTTAAATTCTTCGCCTAGCTTATCTTCTTCACTTGCTTCTTTCTTCTCATCCTTTGATTGGTTTTCTGTGAAATGTGAGAGATCTGTTGAAGTCATTTGAGTAAAAGTACTAATGCTTCTTTGTACTTGTTCATGTAAAAAAAAATCAACAAAATCTAACTATTTATACACATATGACAGGTCTACAAGGACAATAATGACAATAATATATAAAATCTTATAATATTTCATATATATTATATAATATATATTATATATTATATAATATATATTTCATAATTATATAATATATATTAAATATATATTATATAATATATTTTATATAATATATTTTATATTTTTTTGGTAAATAATATATATTTTATATAATATGATATTTATAACATATATATTATATATATTATTTAATATAAATTATATTATATATATTTTATATAATAAAATATAATATATGTTTTATGTGCTATATATTTACATATATAATTATATAACTAAATGATGCATAATATGAAAACAGTCTCATTATATATGAGAATGATAAGAATATATCATCAGTGTTTGATTGATTTAATCATGAATAGTTAAGATTAAAAGTTATGTAATAGTTGTGTGACCATTTCAAAATGTCATTTAATGTTTTAAATCTGACAATTCATAATTAGATCTATAACTGTCATGATTTATTTCAAACATTCTCATATATATAAGAAGATCCTTCTCATATGATGCATATGCATATTATCTATATATATTAGAAAAGAACAACTTCTAGCATGACGTGTCGCTCCCACATGCCAAGTTAGTGACGTGTCGCTCCCAGATTAATTCTCATAAAAATTATTCCACGTGTCAATTTGTTAGAGGATATAATTTTCAATTGATATATATTTTAATTTTATATATTCTAACCTAATTAATTGATATTATTTTAGAAGATATAATTTTCAATTGATATATGTTTTAATTTTATATATTCTAAAATAATTGATTGATATTATTTTAAAAGATAAGATTTGGTCGTTTAATTTATTTTAAAT
Organism: Lotus japonicus; assembly: GCF_012489685.1. Classification (NCBI taxonomy): domain Eukaryota; kingdom Viridiplantae; phylum Streptophyta; class Magnoliopsida; order Fabales; family Fabaceae; genus Lotus; species Lotus japonicus. Next base: position 66,734,242 of record NC_080043.1, read on the forward strand.
TTATTTTTAGAATAAATTGATTAATTTTTATTGAATTTTCGAATTTTGTATTAATTCGGGATTTTATGAGTTTTTATTGTGATTTGCTAGATTTTGTTAGTTTTTATCTATCTTTATTTAATACCATTTTTAATATTAGATTTGATTGGGATTTAGGTTGTTTATTTCTTAATTTTATTTTAATTTATCTTATCATTTATTTTAAATCCATAAAATACTTTATTTTATTTTAGATTCACTTTTAGAGTATATTAATTAAATTTTCTTAAATTTTCAGATATTTAATTAATTCAGGATTTTATGAGTTTTTATTGTGATTTGCTAGACTTGGTAGTTTTTATCTATCTTTATTTAGTACCTTTTTAAATTTTAGATTTGATTAGAATTTAGGTTGTTTATTTCTTAATTTTATCTTATTATTTATTTAATTTTACTTCCAGGAAATATTTTATTTTATTTTACATTTATTTATAGAGTATAATAATTAATTTTTATTGAATTTTCGAAATTCTAATTAATGCAGGATTTTATGAGTTTTTATTGTGATTTGCTATATTTTGATAGTTTTTATCTATTCTTATTTATTATTTATTTAATTTTAATTTCATGAAATATTTTATTTTATTTTTGAGTTACATTTAGAGTATAAATGAATTTTTATGGTATTTTTATTGAATTTTCATATTTTTATTTAATTCAGGATTTTATGAGTTTTTTTATTGTGATTCGCTAGATTTTGGTAGTTTTTATCTATCTTTATTTAGTACATTTTTTAAGTTTAGATTTGATTAGGATTTAGGTTGTTTATTTCTTGATTTTATCTTATTATTTATTTAATGTTAATTCTAAGAAAAGGGAGTTGATTTGGTGTTGAGGGTCCACAAAGCTACCATGGACACGCAGAGATTTGATAGCTGCTATTTCTACCTCTGCCACATGTCGCGATCACGACAGAGGTATGCCGTAAGATGATGTTACGTGAAGAAGAGTTTATCATGTTGTGAATGATGGTTTGTGCTATTTCAGTTTATCCTTTGTTCGTAATTCAATCCTGGATTCTTAAAATTCACATATTTTGTGTGTTTTGATCCAAAAGTTTACAAATTTTTGCATAGACCCTTTAACGAATCATTGTTGAAGCGTAATGTTTTTTCTATTGTTCTACTTCTGCTTTTGTATTTTTTTAAACCAGATTTTAGTATAGTTTGTAGAAATCCATGCGTTTGAAGCCATTCTAAACCAGATTTTGGTATAATTTATAGAAATTTACGAAACTTAGGATAGCCCGAATTTATATTCATTTCTCAAATTTTGCACGTTTTTATTCATCATGTTTGAGCTGTGTGTATAAGCATACTATTTGCACTGTATGTGAATGATGCACAACTTACTAATTTTTTTTTTTAATGATGCGCAGGTCAGTTAAATTGATGAAAGCATATGAAGAGCTCACATTTAATCTTCATGAGTATGGTTAGCTCATTCTTAAAGTTGGTTCATGTTTTCCTCAAACTCATTAGTTTTGCATATACTCATGTTTTCGTATGCCAATTGGGTGACTTATCTTACTTTACTCTATATATTTCCTTAAGTTCAATTTAAATTGATTGTTAGTATAAGTTTATTGGTGAAGTAACCACAATTATTTTGGGTGAGAGAATTATTTTGTTTTTTTCTTACATATATAGATAATTTACTGGGGTGCGCACATATGGGGCAAGACATTATTTTTTGTTTCTCTTGACTGAAATGTTCCTTTGATTTTTTGTTTCACAAGGGCTCTACCCCAAGATTCACAAATACACTAAATACAATTCTTTCACCACAGTCCTTTCAAATTGGTGAAAGAGGGTATTTTGTTCTTCAAGACTTCATTTTGGATTTCTGTTTCAATCTTCTTCATGAATTGATTTTGTTCTTCAACTAATTGTAAGATGTCATATGCTTTAAGGATTCCTGCTATTATCTTCTTAATCAAAAGCAAAATGATTGAGGAAAACAAAATCTTCTAGGGTGCAGAATATTCACTAATTGGAAAAAAAAATAACACGTGTCATTCTCAGATTAATTCTCATAAAAAAATACATTTTAAAATTTTAGATTTGATTAAGATTTATGTTGTTTATTTCTTGATTTTATCTTAATTTATTTTTGATTTATTTTTAGAGTAAAAAAAATACATTTTTAAATTTTAGATTTGATTAGGATTTAGGTGGTTTATTTCTTGATTTTATCTTAGTTTATTTATTATTTATTTTTAGAGTATTAATTAATATATCCCAATCTTTTTTTTAAAAGAGTGAGTTTGAAAGCTATAGCTTAAGTTAATTTGTTAATATATTCCCAAATAATAATAATAATAATAATAATAATAATAATAATAATAATAACATGTGTGTGCGGATATGGGCCGGTATGGGTACTATAGTACCCATACCCGCACCCATACCCTCTATTTTTTGCGGGCAATTATCTATATTCAACCTCATACCCATTTAGCGGTTTTTTACCCTACCCATAGTGGATATTTTTTGCGGGTACGCTATGATTTTGAGACCCATTGTCATCCATAGATTTAGATTTTGGCAAAGATGGATAGCTTCCTATAATGACATTGAATTGTCTAAAGGTGGAGAGCTTCGAGTTGCTACCCACGTGAGTATGGAGACGGGTACATGTAATTTTTAAAAACGCGGGTATGGAGATGGTACTATAGTACCTACCCATTGTCATCCCTACTTAGTTGGAATAAACACAATAATGTTATACTTTATGATATATCTTACACAATCCTGATTTGTGCTACTATCACATTAATTTTTAAGATTAATATGTTGATAATTCCTTATATCTATGATTTGTGTTATCATCTTCATATTTACAAAGAATGTGAAACGAGTTCCTCTTGGTCTCAATCGGGCTTAGAAGAGAAGTCTTTATGTCCACTTTACTCATCATCAATTCTGACTTTTCTATTTCATTCGTTGTTTAATATATTTTTAATAATCAAAGTATTAATTAATGTATCAAATACAATAGACATATTTCCCGTGCAACGCGCGGGTAAAAAACACTAGTATATAATATAATGCTATATAATATATCAATATATTATTATATTATGATATATATTCCTTAAAAGCAAAAGGATATATATAAAATAGAAAGTGTTTTTGAGAAACAATCTCTCAACATCGATATAATAACCTTATAGCATAAAACTCGACCACTATAATAAACACCTTGAGAAAAAGCCTAGAAGCACGAAAAAGTGCTTAACACGTAGACAAAAAAACTAGCGTCTACTCCACGGGACATGTCCCTATTGATCGAAAAACGAGAAACAAGTCGCTCGATACCCACCAAACAGAGACCCAAACCAATCGAGTAAACCAAAGACTCCACCATCAATACCTGAGCTTAACGCTATAGAATAGAGACCCAAAACCTAAAACAAAAAGCAGAAAGAAAAGAAACACCATCAAAGCCATCAACGGCAGCAAATAACGAGCCAACAACACCTCAAACACCAAACAAAAGTCTCCGATAAAATGAAACCCCTCAAACACAACCAAAGCTCCATCTAGAGCTAGAGTCGGTCGATCCAAACACCGCACTGCACGAGTACAAGGGAGACCCGTTCGCACCGCTCCTAAACCTGCAACGAATGTAAGACTAAGATTTGGTCATGTAGTACAACTCTATGTTTTGATGATTACATGTTAACTATTGTGTATGAACAATTATGGTACTCTAACGTTGTTTTCTAAGTGTTTAAATGACAGGCTTTGACTCTGGTAAAAAGACACTTTCTTAGAAGCACTAAGTCAAAATGAGTAACCAAGCCAACGTTTTCGCACTCACTATGTTCTGATTGAACAGTAGTATATGCTTCAGAAGTTCTAAAGATGATAAGCTCTGATGTGGATTCAGATCACTTAAAGTATCAGGATCTTGTGAGCGATTATCAAGTGAACCAGGATAAAATACTTGTGTGCTTCTCTTCATCTCTTATCTTTGCACCTTGTGTTGTTTGTTCGAGAGATTTGTTTAAATCTCAAGAGGGAAAAGTTTTTAGTTGAAAACGCTATTCAAACCCCCCCTTTCTATCGTTTTTCATACCTTCAACGAACACCCCAAATACCAAAGAAAGGCGACGCTGGCTTCTAAAAGGACCAAACACAAAACTCATTATCTGGAGACCACCTCATCACATCCCATGCAACCATCATATGATCATACTAGTACTTTTTACCCGTGCGATGCACGGGGATATTCATTATTATTATTTTTTATTTTTTTTTTGAAATATGTGTTATTTGTTAAATATATTTTATAAATGAAAAGAACAAAATTTAATTTAGATATAAGAAATCATAATGTACTAAATGTTTGTTTTTGTTATTTTGAGATGCTAATTTTTTTTGATCATTTGTTATTGTTTTCCTAAATGCTCAATTTTTTTGGTGGTTTATTTTTATCCATTCAATAGTTTATTACATGGATTTGAAATAATATATATGTTTTAAAAATATACGCTGAATTATTTTACTTACTTTTTTGCAATTGGAATCATTACATTGAGAATAAAACTGAGAGCGTATACTATGAAAGTTGTTGTCATCATATTGTGAATGAGGATTTGTACAATATTTACAATACTTTGAGTGGTTTTTTTTGTTAACATATTAGAAATATAAAAAAATTGAAATCAGAGGAATAGAGAACATGAGAAGAATTGGAGAGGTTGAGGGAGTGGGACGATTACAAAATAAATTCAGAGAGAGGGAGAAGGAGTTGCGAGGGAGATGAAAGTGGGAAAGGTAAAGGGGCGCCAATGTTCTAGAATGAAAACCCTAAGGCTAAAACGGATGAGCAGAAAGCTTAGAGTCTTATTCAGGTGAAAAGTTGAACCTGAACCATACATCATAGGATCCCCATTATATAGTTGGTGAACCCAAAACCCTAGTCATTAATACATTAATAAGTTGACTATGCTACATAAATGGGGGAGGAAATCAAGGGCAATAACAATCAATTCCTTTGACTAGTCTTGAGGATAAAGGGGGATGAATCTTGACTACACCTCATGCTTGATTGTCTTCCTTTTGGGTCTGCTTACTTGATTCTTGGGTCGCTCATCCGGCTTTGGAGGCACGCTCAGTCCAATCCAAATTCATAAAGGTACAATTTTAATGTGGGTTTTGCGAATAGACCCTATTTTGTCTCAGCCTTTACTGAAGAAGTTCTCGAAGCAGAGCTTCCTCGAGGATGGAAAGTCCCTAAGTTTACCAAATTCTCAGGAGACTCTGGAGAGTCTACTGTTGAACATGTAGCTAGGTACCAAATTGAAGCTGGGGACTTAGCCATCAATGAAAACTTGAAGATGAAATACTTCCCCAGTTCTCTAACCAAGAACGCATTCACATGGTTCACGACCCTTTCCCCAAGGTCAGTTCATATTTGGGCCTAATTGGAAAGGATCTTCCATGAGCAATTCTTTAGGGGAGAATGTAAGGTGAGCCTGAAGGATCTGGCAAGTGTCAAGAGAAAAACAGTTGAGTCCATCGATGATTATCTGAATAGGTTCAGGATGCTAAAATCTCGGTGCTTCACTCATGTTCCAGAGTATGAGCTAGTTATCTTGGCCGCAGGTGGCTTAGAATACTCCATTAGGAAGAAACTCGACACACAATATATTCGAGATATGTCGCAACTTGCAGACAGAGTAAGGCACGTCGAGTTATTGAAAGCCGAAAAATCTGATGAAAGGGCCAAGACCACTAACAAATGGCCTAAGAAGGATAAAGTAGCCTACATTGATACTGAATCAGTTTCTCAAAGTCCATGTGTTTATCGCGAAATCTCTTCTGATGTCGATATTAACGATAGCAACTTGGCTGAACTCCAGCCAAGAGATCCCTATGTGTGTAAGGCGTTAAATCCTTATGAAAATAAGTCTGGAGAGGAATCTCCTAAGGACAGCACCCTTGCTGTGAAAACTTACACTTTCGATGTAACCAAATGTGATGCAATTTATGATATAATTTTGTCTGATGGTTTAATTGTGGTCCCTAAAGACCAAAAACTTCCTTTTCCTGGACAGAAGAAGGGGAAAAGTATTGCAAATATCATAACTTTTTTGGTCATTGGACCTCATAGTGTGTTCGTTTCAGGGATCTTGTTCAAGGAGCGCTGGATTCTGGAAGGCTCAAGTACAATGAGAAAGCCAAATGCCAGATGAAGATTGATTCTGATCCGTTACAAACATTTGAAGCCAACTATGTGGAACCTCTCCACATCTGCATGGTTGATATCTCTGAAAGGCTCGACTTGGGATTAACACTTGGGGAACCGGAGGCCAAAGATGTGGCAGTCGAAGAACCAGTAATTGAAGAAGATGTGAGCCTAGACGAAGTTTATCCTAAGGCTGGAGAGACTCTCATCGAGTTTTTATCTCGAAGCAAAGCGGGGAGAAAGAAGTCATGTTGTTCCCTAGATGCAGCGCTGTGTTTGATAAGTCAGCAGCTTAAGCTTATCAGGATTCTGAGATGAAGAAACACTACCAAAGAAAGGTACCAGTTACCAGAAGACTCAAGTACTCTCATGAAGAGCTGGTGGAAACTTCCCAGGAAAATCATGGTCAGAAGGGCCAAGATCTTAAAGGAAAGGACAAGTCCTATGTCCCTAACGCTGGTTTTCCCAAGAACCAATGGTTCAGGTCAGCACCTCCAAAGCCAAAGCCACGTCAGAAGTGGCAAAAGATCGACATAGGTCAAGGATCTTCTTACGTCAACAATTCGCAGGTGTCGCGAAATTACTTGTATGGCTCTAAGAATTATTATGCTCCAGAGCAGATGACAAGAACTCAATTTCGACGTTTCCTGAGGAAAAGGAAAGCTGAAAGAGAGAGGGGAGGTAAATTCCGCTCGCTTTGGGACATTAAGCCAGAGGACAATCCAGATGACAAACCAAGTGTGGCATCGATCATTAACCAACTTGATCATGCCATTTAGCAGGGAATGACTATGCCAAACCCCACCAAGGACAAGGCAAAGGTTGTTGTGAGACCCAAGTTTTTAAGCTTAGAATAAATTAATTAAATTCATATTCACGATTAGGTTTCGATGTATCGTGAAGGGAACCTGAACAAGTGTTTATCGAATGGAATAAACTTATGAAGGAGATAATCCAGGAAAAGACTAAGGATAATATTCGAATCGACGAAACTTATAGCGTGAGTCTTATTCGCTTACGCATAGGACAAGAACCTTAGGAATCGAATAATTTAACCCTTGGAACACTATAGGAATAAATTCCAAAAACCTTCAAGAGGAATATAAGAATTTCTCTTATTCATTTTCATGACAAGCGTTTCGACACGAAACCCTGAGTTGTACAAACGTCAAATTCCAATACTCGGAAGTTTGCCGAAACTAAATCATTGATAGTTCAAGAAACATAAAATCAACAGACGATGAAGACTTTTTATATTCGGAGCTTCAAACGAAGATTCCACACGCAAACACCCATTTCTCTTGATGTTTCCAATCTTTCTTCAGAAGGAAGTTTTCTCATCCGACAACCACTGCAAAAAGTAACTTTTCGGGTAACATAGATTTACACCGACTTTGGATCGTTTATTTTAATTCCAAGAAACCTGTTTTGAGTTCTGGAATTCTGTCGCCATAACCTATCTTAGAATTCACAGAGGAATGCGCAGAAAAAATCGGAATCGCGAAATTCTCATTTTTCCGCATTTTCCATAAACTATAAATAGCTTGAAAAGGAAAAAAATCAAAAAACCCACAACACCATAGCCACCAAACCCGCGAGCAAGAGGAGAAGGAGGGGAGAAAAGATTTTCGCCGTTTCTTGCCTAATCGCTACACCGTTCGTTGCTACGCGTAGACCTCGAGGTATAGATGTTATTCCTTACTTCTGATCGTCAATTCTGTCGCTTTTCTCTATGTCTTTCTGTGCTCAAAGTTTTGAGCTTTTTGTAAAACTGTCCAAATAACTTGATTTCAGTGTCTAAACTTATTGCCTACATGCCCAAGAGCATGAATATCCGGTTGTTTTCTGCTGAATCTCGCCGAATTGTCGCTGAGTTTCAATTCTGCTCGAAATACCCATTTTTGGCCAAAGCTTCATTCTTTCGGTTTAAAACTCTCGACTTAGCTTAGTGTCAGTAGGATTAGTTGTCATAAACGTCGTTAGTGACATTTCTATCTAATTTGTTTTTCGAAATTCCAATTTTGAAATTCCGAGCCAAAAATATTGACCAAAATACCCCTGCGACAGTTTTCGACCCGATAATTTTTCTGAGAGTTTCCCTGGCCTAGATATCGCCTAAGAATACCTAGGAATTAAATTAGATCGAAGAAAAAGTTCGGCAAGCCCAATTTTGATAGTGGCCGAAACTTATATGCCATAGTACCGTGTCCAAAAATAATTTTTGGGTTTGTATGACCTGAGTTATAGTGTAGCCCTTTCAATTGTCGAAATTTTGGCGTCGGTTTCGTGTCATTCCGAGTTCGGTAGCTCGAGTTATGCATGTTTTAGCGAATAAAGTGTTTTTGTACAAAACTTGAATGGAGTCAAAACTCATCCATTCGGGGAAAGCCCTTCCATTCGTGCCTAAATGTTGTACTCTGAAGCTTCTTGAGCTTTGTCGAACATTAGTTAGGATTGTTTCGACTGTATCGACTTGTTTTGATTCATTATTGCTTTGTTTGCTCAAAGGTTCAATCGTGGAAACTTTGGGATTGACTGAACAAGCTTGTGAGCGAGACCTGCACCACGAGACTAGAACAACTCGAGGTTAGGGCAACTTACTCACTAGCTATTTGTATTGTAGGCGTCGATAACTTCGACTTGAATATTGCTTGATATTGAATATTGCTTGGATATTGTTTATCGCTTTGAATTGGAAAATGTTTTCTGGAGGCTTCGGCCGAGTGAACTTATATGAGACGTGTGTCTCCGTTTTCTGAGAGGCTTCGACCGTTTACTGGTTTCTGTCTTATGATTTCCGCACCGTGTTATTGTTGCATCGCTCTTTAGAGCTGAATATTGTTGAATTGATATCGAATTGTGCGTGTTGACGCGATTGCGGAGCGTAGAACATTTGAGTTGATTTTGTTGATCTTTCGGGTTGAGAGGAAACCCTAGGCGGGTCCTAACCTGAGGTCTGAGATCTAGCCCTCTTTGAAATACTTAGACTTTTCCCGGGGATTATATGTGGGAAACTTTGAATAGTTGGAATATGGAACTTGGATTTCGATAATAAACCTCATAACTTGATTAACTCAACTTGAAATGCTTTGATTAATTAACGAGACCTTTAGGAAAATTTAAGAGTTGGAAATGATTGTGAAAAACGGGAAATAGTCGGAAAGCCTTGAACTTGAGATGATTTGATGGTCGTTACGGGGATGAACCATAGTGACCATGGAAATGTCACTGAGTGCAATATGTACTATGGCTTTTCACAGCCTAGTCGCAAAGACGACTTTGACCTTCGGGTCCTTTTAAATTGAGATTTGTTGATAAACTCGTACATGTGAGGACGATTCGATGTTTGGTTAACCATATTGTATTATGCATACGTTTGGGGTTTGGGACGGTCAAAAGACTGGGCCTTCACGAGGAACACCAAGAGTGTATCTTCGACTTTGCGGCGTGAATCTGTATGTCCAAACCCGACGGGTTGGACCGATTCGGCAATAATTGTTTGACACGCGCGAGTCCGTATATTCAATCCGATGGATTGGATCGATTCGGCGGTAGTCACTCAGGCACGCGTGAGTCCGTATGTTCAATCTGATGGATTGGATCGATTCAGCGATTGCCATTTTACCTCGCGTGAATTCGTATGTTCAATCTGAGGGATTGGATCGATTCAGCGATAACCTTTCGACTCGCGCGGATCCGTATGTTCAATCCGATGGATTGGATCGATTCGGCGATAGTCATTGGACACGCGCAATGTCCGTATGTTCGACTCTATTGAGTGAACCGACTTGGCGTTGTCATTTGTTGCGTGTGCGAGTCCGTATGTTCAACCCGATGGGTTGGATCGACTTGACATGCCTAATTGTTGGGATCATCTTTTGAGCATGACATTGCATTGGCACGCCATGCACCTAACTATATTTGTTGATGTGTTGAAGATCCAATTGTCATTTGTGATTTGATGTTGATAAACATCGTTATATATCTTGATGATTTAATGTTGATAACATGCTAAGTATATACCTTAAGATAGGTAACTGAGAACCTATATAAGTATATACCCCCTTTATCACATGTTGTTTGTATATCTATTGTATTCCGTGAGTTGACCCTAGCGCCTTGGCTTTGGTTGCATGTTTGTGTTTGGGCGGTCGGCCTGCTGCCAGGCGTCCGTCGGTCGATTCGTGATGATTCGTCACTCGAGGAGGACCAGGAGCGGAATGACTATTTCTGAAGCTTTCGACAAGGACCGGACTGAATGCATGACCAGATGAGGGTCGATGATGGAAGTATAGGGTATGGGTGTTTAGAGCCTACTAGGGTTGGGTGTTAGTGTCATAGCTCTGATTCGTCATTTGTACTTTTAGGACAGGGTAGTTTCCGACAGATTGCTTTTCGGTGTGGTTCTCCGTTGATGGGAATTGCATGGAGTATTCGGACGTAGGAAGTCTTTTTGGAGGCCGTTTTGGGCTGACTTACTTTCTTGGAAGACTGTATTTATAAAACTCATGACTCTATCTATGGGTCGCACTTGTTTGTCGTTGGGCAATACCTTTAGTTACTTGATGTTACTTTCCGTCACTTGAGGACACTCATGACGATGTTTTTAGTTGCAGCAAGGGCTGTGCTTGTATTGTATATTAATCGTTGTTAATCGCAATTGGGTTGAGTCTTTATTTCGACAAGTCTTTCTATTTAAACAAAACGAGAGAAAAAAATACCTGCTTTTCCGCTTTATTTTATTTTCAAGTTACTAAAGTGACGCCACCGAAATCGGGGTGTTACAGTTGTAGCTGAAGATGAGGATGAAGACATACTGGAGGACTTTGACGAAAGCGACGAAGAGGATCTTAACATTATATGTGTAGTATCCATCTTGTCTGCTGATTTCGACAAGATATCAGAAGGCGACGAAGACTATTATGTCGAAGAGGAAGCTGATGACAATCCTTTGTGCTATTATGTAATGCAGAGGGGAGCAGTTGAAGATGAAAGAGTTGTTTTTCAAAGACCCTCATAACACATGAAAAACCATTTGAAGCCTTTGTTTGTATGGGCCAAGGTCGAGGAAAAGGGAGTCAACAAAGTTTTAGTTGATGGTGGAGCTGCAATTAACCTGATGCCCAGGTTCATGCTTAAGAGGCTGGGCAAAACTGAAGCAGACCTTATTTCTCATGACATGGTTTTATCAGATTACGAAGGGAAAACGAGCACCTCCATGGGGGCAATCATGCTAAGCATAATTGTGGGGACAGTAGGCAGGTCAACCCTCTTCATTGTTGTGCCTTCTAAGGCTAACTACAACTTGCTGCTGGGAAGGGAGTGGGTCCATGGCGTAGGGGCAGTGCCTTCTACCTTGCATCAAAGGATATCCATCTGGAAAGCAGATGGCGTAGTCGAGAATGTGCAAGCAGACCAAAGCAACTACCTGGCAGAGGCAGGTTACGTCGATAAGAAGAACTTTGAAAAGAACCTGACCACAATTGCTCCTCTAGCCACAGTGGCCAACCAGTATTTCAATCCTTACTCGGAATATTCTGTGACTTTAGACCCCATTCGAGGACTACACCACAATGAGTCATGTAAAGCAGATGCCATGAATGGATGGCAGAGTGAGGAAGATGAGGATGCCACTAAGGAGTGGCAAAACCACAAGTATGATGATTAATTCGAGCTTAGCTCGAATTTCTGCTTACGCAGCCGAAAATAAAATAAAAACGACTCTAGGGGCCGATGGAATGGCTAAAGATGCAGCCAACAAATAAGTTATTGATGTTTCAATCTTGCCTGTCGAGATGTCAGCTCAGGATAAAGCAACGGTGATAGAAGATGATTTGTGCTTAGAAGACGATAAACAAGGCGTCGAAAACATAGAAGATCTCTGAAATCTAAGGCTAGATTGCATTTATGATGATAGCCCATTAGGTTTTGAGAGGCCATTAATAGATGTCACCAAGAAGATAGAGGCACATTACCCTTTAGAGGAAGTGGATTTGGGTGATGGGTCGAAAAAGAGGCCAACCTATATCAGTTATCTCATTGACCCAGAACTCAAGGATAGGATGGTGGACTTACTCAAGGAGTTCAAGTATTTTTTTGCTTGCAATTACGATGAAATGCCTGGACTCAGTCGAGAATTGGTGGAGTTACAACTACCAATCAAGGAAGACAAGAAACCAGTGACGCAGTTGCCCAGAAGATTTCACCCAGATGTCTTGGTAAAGATCAAAGAGGAAATTGAAAGACTCCTCAGGTGCAAGTTCATCAGAACAGCCATATATGTCGACTGGCTGGCCAACGTGCTCCCAGTAATTAAGAAGAATGACAAAATGAGGGTTTGTATTGACTTTCGAGATTTAAATGCTGCTACTCCCAAGGATGAATATCACATGCTCATTGGTGAGATGATGGTTGATTCAGAGGCTGGTCATGAGTACTTAAGCTTGTTAGATGGCTATTCCGGCTATAATTAGATTTTCATCGCGAAAGAAGATGTGTCGAAAACAGCTTTCCGATGTCTTGGTGCCTTGGGGACATATGAGTGGGTGGTCATGCCATTTGGGTTGAAAAACACTGGCGCGACCTACCAAAGGGTAATGAACACCATTTTCCATTGATGACCCTATTTTAGTAGTGTTTTTATGGTCATTTCTTTGTTTGTTTTGAGTCTTTTTGTTGAGTCTCATGTAGTGTTTCATGCATTATCATGCATTTTTATCTTTTCTTTGAGTCTTTACTTTGTTTTGGTAATTTTGTAGTTTTATAGGGACTTTTCTTGCATTTTAAGTAAGTTTAGGACTTGCATGGTTTTGTTGTGTTAAATGAAGGACCTCTTGTGCTAATGAGCTCTTTGAGCTTCTAGATTCTTCCTTGACTTGTTGGTTAGGTTTGGAGAGCAGAAACTGAAGGTAATAGAAGGCCAAGAAGCATGGAATTGAAGGAGGACTTAAAGAGGGCTGAAGAGGAGTTACAAGAAGCTGAAAAGTTCATTCCAGCGAGCAAGCCTAGGCGCTGGGAATTGGCGCCCAGCGCTAGTACAATTTTCAGAGGGTTTTTGAATTCGCGCCCATGCGCTGGTGAATTAGCGCCTAGGCGCCAATTAGCTCCAGAGAGCATGTTTGGGCATGCAATTGGCGCTCAGGCGCTCTGAATTGGCGCCTGAGCGCCCAGACTCGTATTTTATGCCTATAAATAAGGCTTTGGCCAATTTCTTTGAAACAGTTAGACATTTTACTCATTTTGGATCAAGTTTGAGAGCTGAGGAGAACCTTGGGGCTGTAGGAAGGCTTCCAACTTGTATTTTTCTCAGGTGTTCATTACATTTTCTATATGAATTCACTAGCCATGAGTGGCTAGTTTCTTTTTTTGCTTTGGGTTAAGAGATTCTATGAAGTTTTAGTTTGTTAAATCCTATCTCTATGCATGAGTTCTTGATTCAATCTTGTATTTTAATTCCATTATGCATGTTTAGCTTTGGTGCACCCTTGCTATAGGCTAGATTATAATCAAATGGAAGTTTGTTATGATTTAGGGACATGAATTGAAATAGATCCTTCTATACTTGCTTCTAGGCATAGAGTGAGGGTAGGGTTTTGTTGGCCTGAATATACATGCTTATGAACCTCTTATGAATGATTAAGTACACAAGGAATTGGGCTTAACTTTCAATTTGAGAGAATTACTTTTATGAGGAATCAACTAGTAAGTACATAGGCTAAAGCAACAAGAGATAAATCAAGGTTTCACATGCATAGGATAGGTGGACTAAAGTGGATTAGATGATCAACAACCCAAGGCAATTTTCCATCAATTGATATTCTCAATATTTTCAACATTGCTATTTTGCAAAATTGTTGTCACAAACAACCAAAACCAATTTATGAGTTTTACTGCTTTAGAAACTTGCAAACTTTAGGCTTAAATCAACAATTCTCACTCACAATTCCTGTGGTTCGATATTTTAAAACCCGGAGATATCTGTGCACTTGCAGATTGACCAACATCCATAACTTTATTGAAACTTTTATGCAGGTTTATATTGATGACATAGTGGTGAAATCTCCATCAAGGGATGACCATCTATTGCATTTAAGAAGATCCTTTTAGAGGATGAGGAAACATGGTTTAAAAATGAACCCCTCAATTGTGCTTTTGGTGTAATCGCAGGCGATTTTTTGGGCTTTGTGGTGCACAAAAAGGGCATCGAAATCAACAAAAACAAAGCCAAAGCGATTCTCGACACAAGTTCGCCAACTAGCAAGAAGCAGTTGCAGTCCTTGCTTGGAAAAATCAACTTCCTCAGAAGATTCATTGTCAACCTCACTAAGAAGACCAAGGCGATTTCCTCGCTTCTTCGACTCAAGAAGGAAGAAACATTCCAGTGGGAAGCAGAGCACCAGAAAGCTTTTGACAAGCTTAAGAAATACTTATCAAGCCCTCTAGTGATGATTCCACCCATTAAAGGAAAGTCAATGAGGCTATACATCTCAGCTACAGATGAAACCATTGGAAGCATGCTAGCTCAAGAAGATGAGAGCCATATTTTATCTGAGTCGCATTTTGAACGGTGCAGAAACTCGATATACAATAATCGAGAAACTGTGTTTATGCCTGTATTTCTCTTGTATGAAGTTGAAATATTATATAAATCCAATTGATGTAATGGTTTTTTCTCATTGTGATATAATAAAGCACATGTTATCCAAACCCATCTTGCATAGTCGAATTGGTAAATGGGCCTTAGCCCTAACCGAATATTCACTAACTTATGTCCCTTTGAAAGCAATCAAGGGGCAAGTAGTAGCGGATTTCTTGGTAGAACACACTCTGCCTAAGGAAACCATAGCTTACATAGGGGTTCAGCCCTGGAAGCTGTTTTTCGATGGTTCAAGCCATATGAATAGGGCAGGGATTGGAATGTTCATAATATCCCCACGAGGCATCCATAGTAAGTTCAAATTCAGGATTAGAGAGAACTGCTCTAATAACGAAACTGAGTATGAGGCTTTGATTTCTTGCCTCGAGATCGTATAATATTAGCCTTAGGGGCCAAGAACGTTGTTGTTAAAGGTGATTCTGAATTGGTAATAAAACAACTTACCAAGGAATATAAATGCGTTAGTGAAAATCTAGCAAAATATTACGTGAGAGCAACAAGCTTATTGGCTAAATTCGACGAAGCTGGGGTTAGCCACGTGCCTAGGATAGACAATCAAGAAGCCAGTGAATTGGCACAAATTGCCTCTAGGTACATGGTAGACAAAATTAGGTTGAAAGAATTAATCGAGGTTAAAGAGAAGTTGAATCCTTCAGATCTCGACATCTTAACTATCGATAATATGGGACCTAATGATTGGAGGAAGCCAATTGTCGATTATTTGCAAAACCCTGTAGGAACATCTGACAGGAAGATCAAGTACAGGTCTTTAAGCTATGTCATTATAGGCAATGAGTTATTCAAGAAAAATGCAGATGGTACTTTGTTAAAGTGCTTAAGCGAGGGTGATACATTTGTGGCAATTTCAGTTATGCATGATGGTTTGTGTGGCACTCACCAAGCAGGAGTCAAAATGAAGTGGATATTATTTTGACAAGTGATGTATTGGCCCACTATCATGAAGTATTGCATCGAATATGCAAAAGGGTGTCAAGATTGTCAAAGGCACGCAGGGATTCAGCATGTGCCAGCCAGTGAGTTGCATTAAATAATCAAGTCATGGTCATTTAGAGAGTGGGCTTTAGATTTAATTGGTGAGATAAACCCATCTTCATCGAGGCAACACAAGTACATAATAGTGGCTATAGACTATTTCACTAAGTGAGTAGAAGCCATTCCGTTACAAAACGTTACTCAAGATGCAGTGATCGATTTTATACATAATCACATTGTATATCGTTTTGGTTTGCCTAAGTCACTTGCCACAGATCAAGGTACAGTATTTGTAGGTCGAAAAGTGGCATCTTTCGCGGAATCTTGGGGCATAAAACTCTTAACTTCAACCCCTTACTATGCCCAAGCAAATGGCCAGGTGGAAGTAGCCAACAAAACCCTGATCATTCTGATCAAGAAGCATGTGGGTCGAAAACCCAAAAGTTGGCATGAAACCTTAGGCCAAGTGCTTTGAGCTTATCGAAATTCACCTAGGGTCTAGGGAAGCTACGGGGGCAACACCATTTCGACTAGCATATGGTCAGGAAGCAGTGCTGCCAACATAAGTGTATTTGCAGTCTTGTAGAATTCAAAGACAAGAAGAGATCCCTAGCGAAGACTATTGGAATATGATGCTTGACGAATTGATTGATCTCGACGAAGAAATATTATTGGCCTTAGACGTTTTGACCCGGCAAAAGGATCGCATCGCAAAGGCTTACAATAAAAAGGTTAGAGCTAGATCTTTTATGGTTGGTGATTACATTTGGAAAGTTATATTGCCAATAGATAAAAAAGATAAAAGCAATGGAAAAGGGGCCCCAAATTGGGAAGGCCCCTTCGAAGTCGAAAAGGCACCCTTTAACAACGCTTATTCAATTAAAGAGTTAGGAGGTCAATGTCGACGTGTAACGATAAATGGAAAGTACTTGAAAGGGTATAAGCCAATGTTGCCCGAAATCAAAATTCAATAGGAAAAATCGACAAAAGTAGGCCAAACCAAATGTTTTATTAATAAATGAAACATTACAATAGGTATGATGAAAAATTAAAAAGGGGGTGCTCCCCGAATCAAGTTATAACGTCTCCTCAAAGGCGCTATAAGGTTGTCCACACCTTCCCTCTGGTCCTCAAGGGCGAACTTCCCCAGTCGAAGATTGGATTCCTCGAAAGAGGTGGCCACAATCTTTTGGGCCAGGCTTCTCCGTTCTTCCTCCTCATCCGGACCCAGCTGGTCTAGAGCAGCTTCCAGGCTGTTGAGCTCCTCCATCTTCTCCTCAATTTGGTACTCAGCAAAGTACGCCTGCAGATTAAGCTCCATACGCCGCTCGAACAAGGAAGCCACTGATAAGTGCTCATTTTACGTATATTTGAATATCATTTTAAGCACTTATTTGACTTGTATGCTTGCATTTTTTATCATTTTATCCCCAAAGTAATTGATTTAATAAGTACTTAGTTTTAACTTAGAAATAGTATAAATATTATATATTTCATGAGCTTAACTTGGACTTTTGATGCAGGGAAGATATTCATGAAGAATCCAAGTTTAAAGTGGAAATTTGATTTTTTAGAGTTACAGAGCGTTGAGCACCCAAAAAGGGGCGCTGAGCGCCCAAGTAGCTGAAGAAACCCAATGCTGAAGGAAGCAGGGTGCCCGGCGGCCTCTGATGAGCGCCCAGCACCCTGTGACCGCCCTAAACACTTATTAAAGGGAAGAAACTCGATTTTTGTCCTATCTCTCCCATTCTCTTGGATTTTCTCCCAATTTTGGCACCATAACAGAGCAAGGGAGCTGGGCTTCATGGAGGAGGGGTCCTTAGGCTAGGATTGGATGGATTGGAGCTTCAAGATGGTGATGGCAGCCATGGGAGGACGGTGACAACCTCTCGGAAGCCATGGAAAGCTTGGGAAAGCTTCCATGGTCGTGGTTACGTCGTCTCCTCTTGGGTTTCAGTTCTTTCTTCCCTTTTCCCTTGTAGTTTTTGTTTTCTATTTGTGTATTTTGATTGTATAACTTGACTTTTTTATTGTTCTAAGTTTGTTCATTGATGTAAGTGGAAAACTTTCATATGGTGTTTCTCTTTGTACTTCAAGCTTCTAACCAATCAATTGATAATCAAAAGAGCTTCACTAATTCATAAATAGATCGAGAGGTTGATATGAATTAGTGCATGCTTAGTTCAGTGAAGGTAGACCGCCTATGTCTTAGGTCACAATTTGTGTGTTAAAGTTTTACTTTCTTTGCTTCAAGTATTGATTGTTTGTGTTAGATTTCTATGGACTAGCATGAGATCGGGAGATAATTGTGAGTCCGGTTTAAGAGAGAAGCAACTCAGTGAACTAGTTGTCCTAAAATGAGAATATCTTGGGTAGGAGCAATAGTGGATTTCCACGTGACAGGTGGGGTTCTGAGTTCTAACAGAAGTTTTCGGAGTGACAACAGAGATTTGCAAACCTAGGGTACCTTGTCTTAGGATGAAATGATCATTGGGAATGTCTTTGAGAGATAACTCGAGCTATATTATTCCTTTTGGATTTTCTAGATGGTAAGGGATTACGTTTAGGAATTTCAACTGATAGATTCACCTAGGCTAGGGATAGTTTGGTGGATAGCTCTCGGCATCAAAAATGAAATGAACCATTACAAAAGTGTTTGAGTTGAAAGCAATTAGAGGATTAGGTGACTACAAACAATGAGGAAAAACCTTTATCAGGCTGTTGAGCTCCTCCATCTTCTCCTCAATTTGGTACTCAGCAAAGTACGCCTGCAGATTAAGCTCCATACGCCGCTCGAACAAGGAAGCCATCTCGTTCAAAAACTCCAAGAATTGTTGGAGTGGAGCTCTCATAGGAGCAATGATCCTCCTTTGCAGCAGTTGGTTGACAAGCTGCGTGTTCTCCTCAACTCGGGAATAGGACAAGGAGAAGAAGAGGTCTTCCTCAAAGGCCAGCGATCGAATCCTATTGAGAATAGAGCGAGTGGAGGCCATTCCTGCAAGTCTAGAGAGGAATCAAGGATCATAGAGGAGAAAAAAGGCTTCATAAGAGTTATGGCTGAAGGGAGAAAGAAACGCTGATCTTTACAAAGAATACAAGTAAATGTTTAAAGAATGAACTTTTGCAGTGACATGGCTGTGATTTCTCGTCGATATTTATTCTTAATTCTTATTTTCATATCGTAACTATAGCGATTCTATTTCTGTAATTTTTTTTATGTATGTGCTCACGTTTTGAGGCGGTGACGCCGCTAACTGACTAGTTCTCTTTTCTAGCGGTTTCCTAACACTGCCGCAAATTAATTGCGCGACGCTCGCCACTGCAGCAATTAATGAACCGTTGCGAGATTCATTTTGTGGCAATTGCTGCTAATTGAACTTATTCTTGTATTGACTGACAACACACATGACTCGGGTCACGATCATGATCAAGTTTTAGCTCCAATATCACATGACGCCACATAGGACTTAAATCATCACGATCAGTATCATGTCCATGCTCCAACATCACCTATCATTTCCTTTTGTTGTATTTCTCTCAAAAGGTTGAAAGAGAGATAGTGCATCAAACTATTCACATGGGCCAACTTAATCTCGGGTTTGGGCTAAAGCCTATAGATGTCTCCTCACTAATAGAAGTCTTTTATGGTGAACTATGTTAAAATTCAATCCACTTATAAATCATTTTTTTTTACAGTTAACTTCAAATTTAATAATCTGGAATGAAAGACGATTCATCATACACCAAAAACGGAATCAAATCCGGCGGATAGTCCTCAAGCCACACATGGCGGAGGGTAGTAAATGATTTCCTAGTAAGAAAATATGCAACGGCATTACACTGCTCTTAACATGGACTAACTTATACGAATCAAAATTGGTTTCCATTCTCAGACAATCCTGCTCAATGGAAGAGAGATAAGAGGGACTGTCTAAACGTGACTTCCAAGTTTGATAGAGAAGCAAGTCATCGATTTCCATTATCACCTTCCTGGAACCCAGCTCGTGTGCTAACCCAATGACCCATCTGCAACACAGGGACTCTGACAATAATGGAGATGTCTCCACACTTGTTACCTCAGTAGTTGTTGCCAGCACTTGACCCGGATAATTCCGCACTACAAAACCAAAGCTTGTCCCATGCAGTCACCTCACCGTTGCATCGAAATTGATCTTTATCGTCCCAACCTCCAGTGAGCTCCACCCCAAAGACCTATTACCTTACGCCACTAGAATTGGTGGCCTGGAGCAGAACTGTTGCAACAGACCCATCCATATTTTTCCCACACTAGTGGGGCAACATGTTTCTATAAGCCATGTTTTTACTTGTTATAAAATGTAACATTTTTTATAAGCAAAATGTAACATTTAGTTCCTTAATTTATGGTATACAGAGCCAAAGAACAAATTAAGTTAGACTTGATCTGTGGAGGTAGATGGAAGATGGAACCCTTGAATAAGAGTTGAAATCCATGAAGCACGAACACCTCTGAGATATTGATCATCCAGGGTCTGACACTGACATGAAACGTGTCAAACGTTTCTTCGCAGTGTCCGAATAAAATAATATTTTTGCGGCTCAGACACTTGAGCTGACACAACTTCTTGGCTCGGACACCTCTACGATACTTATAATTTTCAAAAAAAAATCAAACCATGAAAGAAATTACATTTCACTTGATGAACTGGAGCTCAAGATTATACTTTTTACTGGTGATGATCAAGAAAGAGGTGAAAACTATTAGATAGATTTTTTTTTTGTTTTAGACAAAGAGATTACTTTTTGTAAAATGGTTTCTCTTAGAGCATCTCCAATGCAGGGTTCTTAATTAGTTCTTATTTTTGAGTTAAGAACTAAAAACTGAGTTCTTAACCACTAGAGGGGATGACGTGGATTTCTTAGTTCTTATTTTTAACAACTAGGTTCTTATATAAGGAGTTTTACTTTTTGAGTTATTAGCATAAAAAATTAATTTTTTTCTCTCATTCATTTAATTAGAGTATTGAATTAACATTTAAATTTAAATAAAAAATATATATGAAAATAAAAAATATTAATATAATGGTATTATGGGACCGGATGAATAGTGCTAAGAACTCATGGTTGGAGCAAAATCTGTAAAGAGTTGCTTAAGTACATGTGGCAGGACGGGCCCACATGAATAGTGCTAAGAATTAAAAACTAAAAACTAGCATTGGAGATGTATTTTTATGAAGCTCGCATAGAGTTTAGGAAATTGGTTTCATGTTTTCTTTGTAAATTACAAAGGAAATCAGTTCCATGACCTAAAATTTTTTTACATCAAATTGAGTCCCTAGAAAAAAAATTAATTCAATTAAGGCCAAATGTTGCCGACCTTCAATTTTGTCTTAGTCAGCAATTCCACCTGGCATTTTTAAATTTTTTTAGTAAGAAAAATTAGAAAAAAATATTTTTTAATTCCAACTCATATATTAAAACCTAAAGTAAAAAAAACCCAGAAATTTGCTCTTCTTCATCATTTGCAAAAACTACTCCCCTGGCCTCTGTTCTAATCCAACAAAATCACCAAAAAAACATGTGTTGCGGTTAGTTTCCAAAACTATCAAATTCCAAAACCTTTCATGTTGAGTATCACGTGAACTCACGTGAACCTTATATGAACCCATTATACCCAAATCTGAAACCCTAGGATCTAAATCACGTTACCTTCTTCGTTCCAGGGAGGTCAGGGGTTTGGGTATAATGGGTTCAGATAAGGGTCACGTGATACTCACGTGCTTCCCTCTCTCCTCATACCTCATTTCTCTCTCCAACAGGACGTCCACGTAAGCCTCTTCCATTAAGAAATAAACGGTAGGACTAACGTTGCACACAGCCTACAACGTCGGGGACCATCCATGTAATTAAATTAGGTGGGGGACCAAAATCGTGGCATTGGTAAACGTCGGGGACCAAAGTTGCAATTAAGTCTTTTTTTTTTGGAAATACCAAGGCAAAATGAAAAGAAACAAGCCACACAGAGCCAAAACAGAAAAACAACGAATAAGGAAAAGATAAAGAACCAGGGGAAAACAAAACAAAAGCAACACAACAGGCATAAACCAGATAGCGAGTGAATCACCATTTTGGTCTCTAACAAAGAAGGGGTCTGTCATAATAGTCCCTTGAAATTATTAATGGTTCAAAAAACCCTTGTAAGTGTTGACGTCGGTCATAGTAGTCTCTATCCAAGTTTGGCCGTTAGTCCTTGGGACGGAAAATGTCATGTGTCAAGTTATGTGCCACGTAGGTTTCAATTTGGTCCCCGATATTATCAATTTAGTCCCTTACAGGTAATTAAATTTTATTAAAATTTTAAAAAATACACTTAAAAAAATTAATTAACAATAGAGAGAGAGTCAGATCTGAGGGACCAAAATCAAACAACAATAAATCTTCATCTTCTTCAACATCGCTTCAACAAATCTTCATCTTCTTCCTCATTTTCTCCGGTTCAAGCTTCCATGGCCTCATCAACCACTATCAGTGTAACTTCCCTCCCTCTCTTCATCCCCATCTCGGCCACTGCCAGACAACCCCAACAAACCCAAAATTCTAGAAATCCCCCATCCAACTTTTTCGAAATCACAATTTACCTTCAACACCAACACTAAATCAAACCCATTCCACCATGCACTATATCATCTTCAAATCATTTTCATCCTCAACAACAATAAAACCAGATCTCCTTTAGCTCCCCCCACCCCAGTAAACCAACCCTATCAGTCCATTTATAATCACCCAATAATTAAGAGTAAAGATCTGATTCAGCAATTGCCATACACATACAAAAGAAACTAATCACAGAGATCCCACAATTAAGTATAAGGGATTATGCCAGCGAAACCAAACGAAAACTGAAAATAGTAAGAAATTAATGAAAAGATGTAATTTTTGCATGAATTTAAAGAGAATCAAAAGCACAAGAACCGGGTTTTCCAAACATAGAGAGAAAAGACAATGAAATTGAAAGATGAGAAGAATTTGTTTGAATCACTACTTGGCCTGGGAGAGGATTGGAGGAACAAAGGAAGAAGAAGATGTTGAAGATAAGGTGAAGAATGATGGATGATGTTGAAGATTTTTTTTGGGTTTTGGTTGTTCTTGAGGTTGAAGATGAAGATGCTGAAGATAAGGTGAAGATAGTAATTAATAATTTTTTATTTTTTAATCTTAATTAAATTTAATTAGGATTTTTTATTTTTTATTTTTTAACTAATTATTTTAATTAAATTTAATTATCTGTCAGGGATTAAATTGATAACGTCGGGGACTAAATTGAAACCTACGTGGCACATAACGTGACACATGGGCACTTTCCGTTCCAGGGACTAACGGCTAAACTTAGATAAGGACTACGATGACCGACATCAACACTTTCAGGGATTTTTTGAACCTTTAATGATTTCAAGAGACTATTATGACCGGCCCCTTCATTATTATGGACCAAAATGGTGATTCACTCCCAGATAGCAGCAAAACGCCTATGTTCAAGGAGGAGAGGAGTTCCAAAACTGCACAAAACAGCACCAACAATCACTCACTTCTATCAAAGCACACCCACAAAGCATTGAAGAACTCTTCACCCCTCTGACTCTGCTGCTGCCGCTGCTACTGGGTAATGGTAACGCCAATGGTGTCGCCTTCTCTAGCTTCTCCTCCTCCTCCATCTCTTTCTTCACAGTACCAAACTCAATCCCAATTCCATTACCTTCACCGCCAGAACCACCACCACCGCAGTGAACAGGAAGAACAACCTTGCGGGGTTTTTGTTTGTTGTCCCCAAAATCTTCATCGAGAGGTGGGAGTTTCTGGTTGAACTAGCGGTTGAACCTTGATTTCATTCAAAAAAGCTGAACATATATGATGGTGTAATACCATAACAGATCTGAACCCTTGTGCTCTAGTACGACACCATTAGATATGTCACGCTTCCATTCCCTTCCAGGTGGTGTGGTGGCTAGATCTCAATCTTTCTCCCTCGATGGTGGTTGCTGGTAGAACAAATGGATCTCAACGTTTCCTCTTCCAAGCTTCGATCTCACTCTCTCTTTGCAGAGGTGCTCTCTTGGAAAAAGAGGAAGGGAAGGAAGAGACGATGGCGCTGGTGTGGGTAAGGTTTTGTGGTTGGGAAAAGAGGAAGGGAAGAAAGGGGTGGCGGCTGGAATGCTGGCTTGGTGGTTTTGTTTTTTTTAGTTGATGAACTTCTGGGCTTGCTAAAGAACAAGGTGAATTTCTAGTTTGGATTTGGGATTAGTATTGATTTGATTAGGGACTAGTATTGATTAGATTAGGTTTTTTTAGAGATTATATTAAAGTTATATTTTTAGGTTATGACTTGGAATAAAAAATTTAAGTTTCTGAATTAATTATTTTAAAAAAAAAATTTAAATGTCACGTGGAAAAGCTGAATAGGCTAAAATTGAAGCCACATCACCGTCTGACACCATTTGCCCTAAATTAAATTAAAAAAAATTCTTAAGGACTCAATTTGATGTAAAAAAAATGTAGATCCTGAAACTGATTCCCTTTGTAATTTCATGGGTCATTTGACCCTTTAAGCCATAAACTAACTTATATTGATTTTGACAATATATCTATCTATCTACGCACGCACATTTATGTATATAAGATGTGTCATAATATTCTACTTTTTAAATATTAATTATGTCTGTCAGTGTCGTGTCGTGTCGCTGTGTCGTATCAAAATCGGTGCTTCATGGGTTATGGGTTGAAGTCGGAATACTGGGTCTCAGAAGAGGGCATGGGGTAGTTGGACTCGAATACCTCAAGGGCTGTTTGGTGGCATAATGTTAGGTAAAGGACACAGCTGCAGACACTTTCCTCCTAACGTTCTATCTATCAACTATCATGTTTGTTGTGTTCAATCCAAAAACAAAACCCAACATGGCGCGTCTGAAAGATGAATAGCACGATTTCAATTTATTTGTTCCCTTATGAAAAGCGTACGAATTTGATGGAGGAAAACGGATATGATATACACAAGCATACTTGTCTTGAAGAAATTGTTAATTTCTACGATTTGATTGCACTAAACATACCCAGTCCCAGCATTGAATTGGAAGATCAATTTATCTAAATTATTTTTTAAAAACCACTTATCAGAATTAAACACGTATATAAAGTTGTGTTCCCAAAAGTGTCTATATTATCTTTCTTTCTTTTTTACCATAGTATTCACCATATGACAACAATGATAAATTTATTGGTGGGGGTGCTCGCATTAAGCGGTAAATGAGTTGTCACAGTATGTGTTCTATTCTCATGGGTGGGAATCATACCTCAACCCTATGATTAAAAGATGAAAAGAGCTAACCACTAAACCACAACTTGTGAACCACAAAAATAGGTGATGCATTGGTACTCTAAGATAATTTGTAGTTTCGTCTCTCATGAATCATGGAAAATTTCTGTTAGTAATTTCCAGTTTAACTAGATAAAAATAGTACAAATTATCTTCGGTACAAATTTAAGTGGTGTACTCTATAAGAGTGATTCTCTAACTAAAGGTCTTGAATATGTATCAATATGCAGCTCCTCTGATAGTTGGTTGTCTCTATGCTACAATTGGCATCAAGAATGAGAAAAAAAGTTTAAGGGAGTAGCTGTAAAAAGTAAATACACTAGGGAGTGAGAGGGTGCGTTCGAAAAAATGTATAGCAAGCACTCATTTTATGAACAAATAATGCTAACGTGACCATAATTATAGCTATGACACAGACACCAAAACCTCTAAAACCATGATGCTACAGTACAATAAGAATATTTGTTTGATGATGTTACACTACAATAAGAATGTTTGTTTGCTTGTAAAATTTGCATTATTGGCGAGATCATCTTTGGACCATTGATAAACAGGAAGATTCTTATGCTATAAATAATAGTTGGTTGAGACCAAAATTCTCGTGTTAATCATTACCATTAGTTCTCTGCTTTTCAAATGGCTTCAACAAATCTCACACATTCCACAATAGAACACCAAACAAAGGCTGTGCAACAAGAAGCAAGTGATCAAGAAGACCATGATTTTAAGGAGCTAATTCTCTCACTCCCTAGAGAGAATGGTTGGATAACCCCAGATTTCACTTTTTTCCAAGGCTTTTGGTGTGTATCAACTCTAATCCAACCCATAATCACTTTTCAAAAGCAATTTCAAGCCAAAGACAGTGATATTCTTGTAGCCACCTTGCCAAAATCAGGCACAACCTGGTTGAAAGCCCTTACCTTTGCCATCACCAACCGCCAGCGCTTCTCCCCCTTAGAGGATCACCACCCTTTACTCAAATCCAATTCCCATGAGCTTGTGCCTTTTCTTGAAATCAATTTTTATGGCCAAACCCTTGATGGCATTCCTCAATTTGACATGTCAAAAATGACTGAGCCAAGAATTTTTGGTACTCATATTCCTTTCAATTCATTGGCTAAGTCAATTAAGGACTCCAAATGTAAGATAATTTACATTTGTAGGAACCCATTTGACACTTTTGTGTCTCAATGGATTTTCCTAAACAAAATAAAGCCAGAGGAATTACCTGAATTCACACTAGAGGAAGCTTTTGAAAGGTACTGTAAAGGGGTAACTGAGTATGGTCCAACATGGGATCACATGTTGGGTTACTTGAAGGAAAGCGTAGCTAGACCAAACAAGGTGTTGTTCTTGAAGTATGAGGATCTTAAAGAGGATGTCAATTTTCATGTGAAAAGAATTTCTGAGTTTTTGGGTGTTCCTTTCACTCAGGAGGAGGAAAGTGGTGAAGTGGTTGAAAATATAATCAAGCTGTGTAGCTTTGAGAAGATGAAGGATTTGGAGGTTAATAAATCTGGTACTTTGGGATTGAACTTTGAGAAAAAGTACTTTTTTAGGAAGGCTGAAATTGGGGATTGGGTGAATTATCTTTCCCCTTCAATGGTAGAAAAGTTGTCCAAAATCATGGAAGAAAAGTTAAGTGGATCAGGGCTTTCATTTAGGAGTGATTAGCTACCTAGTGATTATCTGATACACTGGTTATTATGTATAATAAGTGGCTACATTATAAGAGCTATGCATTTAGCTTAAATGTGTGGCACCAATGTTGTTGTGGTTTTTTCTTATGGTAAAATAACAATCGCTTAGTGCAAAATTAGATTCTCTTTTAAGATTTTGGATTACTAGAGGTGATAGATAAGTCATATATATTCTGCAAGACTTTATTAAAAATAGTATCTAAAAATTTACTTCAACATCTACTACTTCTTATTCTTCCACCACTGTAGCTAAAAGACATCCTATTGCGTTTTGACACGTGTCCAGCCTTCTTTTAATTATTTTTTTCCAACTTTGCAGGGCCCATACGACGTCGTTTCTGAATTTAGGTTTGGTTCTCCTCATCTGCCATGAACGATTTTCTTTTGCGTGTAACCTTTCCCTTTCTACCTGCTCCTCCTGCTCCGCCGAACCATCCATCACCTCTTGATTTCTCTTCCACAACCGTCCTTTTCTCCACATCAAACCGAAACTCTAGCACTGATTCTGTGTTTTCGTTCCTATTTCTACCCACTTCTCACCAATCCATCGATTCTGTCTTCTCCGATTGATCTGGCTTTACTTTCGGCCGCCGGTGCACTGTTACGCCGATTCGGTGGCTCCATTCATGGTCCAACACCTCCATCGATCTACTGTTGCTTGCTCATCCTTCTCTCATTTCATTACAGTTCCAAGGAGTAAATCACGGCTAGACTATCTTTAAAGCCAGTACCTTCGTACCTTCATTCATCTGTATTTCTATTCCCTTCATTTTTTTTGTTCTAATTTGCATTTTGTAATACTCATTTTATAGATTCAAGTACCTACCACTGATAGAGTTGTAGGTCTGCCAGAAAATCTGTTCAATTTTGCTATAAATACCCCATGTTGTGAACCCCTCATTCATCTGCTTTCCCATATCCCATTTGCTTATTTCCACTGATTTCCCCAATGTCTGCACCTTTCAATTCAATTCGAAGCTTATCCAGAACTTTTTACTTATCGCATTGTATTGTTAGTATTGGGTATTATTCTGAAGCATTGTATTGTTAATGAAACTGTAATGAAATCTCGAATATTATATTGTATTGTATTGTTAAGAATTGTATTGTTAATATTAGGGAAAAGGAGAGAAGCATTGAAGATCTGAGCAAAGGTTATTATGAAGTGGGAGATGTTTGCTAATGGTGAACTTACTAAACCATATGCCTTGCAATCTCACTGGCTTTCCACTATATAGTGTTCTATTTACATTCTAGCATAATTGTTTATGTAAAAGTTGTTATTTGATTTGGTCCTTTTACTTTTAACCTTTCCAACTAAGTAATTTTACAGCACAAAAGTAATCGCTAGACTAAAGATTGATTTTTAATGTCTATGTTTGCTTCTTGGTGTCAAACCTTAGTTAGTGATAGTTTCTTTCATTGCTTGGACAAAGGTTCTTGAATTTTGAAGCACACATTTCCTGATTCTGTTTATTATTCTACAGTTTTATTTATTCAGGTATATGGTTATTATTAAATGAATTGAGGCTTTATATTTCATATGTAGTGTTGGACATTTTTGCTCCTCTTCAAAGTGTCAATAACACAACCATAGAAATACCTATGCTTCAACTTGGAGTGGATGAAAGCTATAACTTGCTGATTTCTAAAGCCAAGGAGGGTTCTGTTGCTGGGGAAGTCACAATTGAGGTAGGTTCCTCTCTGATTGCAACTTGTGAATTCAACTTTTCTTTTCTGGTGTTACTGGATTCAAATATTCACTGATTCTTCTGCATTTCTTTTTTCTGCTTAATTTTATATTTTGGAATTAAAGTTGATTGTTAGAATTTAGAACCTCTTGAGTCTCCATCACCAACGGAATGTGCAAATTACAAGTTACTAGAACCTTTGGAAACTTTTCATGTGGAAAAGTTGTATGACTCTCCCATTTGTAGAAAGTAGAAGTTAAAGTGCATTGCATCACCCTGCTTTTCTAACTGCAAAAAGGTTGAATTGAAGGTGGTTTTTGTTTTTATTTCTTCTTTTTTAAGAGCTTTCCTACTTTCCCTTACTAGGAAAGTGTGATCCAACACTAGCCTAATATTTCTATGATTACAGTATAGAAATATTATATATCAGTTATATTAGCATCAATAATTACTCAAGTGTATTTTAGGTTTTTTTTTCTCCATAAGATTGGCAAGTCTGTAATCAACTCTGTCATTGTATAGGAGCTAAGATGTCAGCAATTTACTAAAATGTATCTCCTTCTTATACTTTTGCACTGTGGCTTGACAATTTACTAAGGAAGCCACTAATCAAGAAGTTTATGTATAAGCCTAACTTCAATGCATGATTTATTGAGTCAGTTTACTGGAACATAGAAGGACTTTGCAGAACTTTTCAGCCAAAACAGTGTTGAAGGCTATCAAGATAGGCTATCATGTTTTCAGCTTATTTATGTTTTCATGTTTTTTCGAGTTTAATTATTTTAAATTTGATTGGGTAGGACAAGTATCTCTTATGCTTCGTGCCCTATGATATGAAATGATTTGATATCTCTCTTCAAAGTTCAAACCCAGCTGTGATTATTTTTTATTTTGTTATTATGCTTTAGTGGTTTAATGTGTAGGATACTTTATTTCTGAAAAGAAAGAAAGAAACAAGAATGTAAAAATCAGCACAGATTAATATTTAATAAAGATAATTAGAAGGCAAAGTCTAACATGATATTAAAGGCTCTATGAAAACCCACTAAATAAAATCTGCAAGGACTTACTATGTTCTTTAGAGGTCCTTTGGTGGATATAAAATGTGTGTCAATTGTTATCATGGTACTTTTTTTATTATTGTATTACTTTAAAAACAATGTCTTTTTGTTCAAGTTAATTTTAAATAAACAATGTAATTTATAAGTAGTTTAGCTATATAAGTACTGATTAGTTTTCTTTGAACAATGTAATTTTCTAATGTTTTTTTAATATATTTCCCTGGATTTCAGATTTCTATACCATTGATGGTTCATTTGTTAATTTAGTGTCATTAAGTTACACTTTCAATTGTATTTGGCATTTTGATGTTGAGGTTCTGATCAAATCACTAAAAGTTATGATTTTAAAACTGAAAGCTAAAAGATGTGGCTTTATAGAATGCCTAATGATGAAGGGAACATGTATAGGTTGCAAGATAAGCTTTTTAGCAACTGTGTAAGCCTAAGTACTTACCTTTTACAGGGTTGTTAGGCTTAAGGAGCAGAAGATCCAGGTCAAGAATTACTGATGTAATGTAACATTGAAAAGAAATTTATGACATGGATGCTATTTTGCTGGTAGCAGGTTGGTGGCAGTTTGTGGTGTTGTGGTGAGTGAAGGTTG
The DNA here is from genome assembly GCF_012489685.1 of Lotus japonicus. Taxonomy (NCBI): domain Eukaryota; kingdom Viridiplantae; phylum Streptophyta; class Magnoliopsida; order Fabales; family Fabaceae; genus Lotus; species Lotus japonicus. The sequence continues at coordinate 66,764,530 of NC_080043.1, forward strand.
TAGATAAAGCATGAAAGTTGGTTAAGCATGAAATCTTCTTTTATCTATAACTTATCTTGAACTCATTGAAAAATTCTTTTATTCATCTTTTTACAGCTCTCCCTGATTATTATACCTATGATGAAACTACAGATGCAAATTCAAGTTCTCATCAGAAAATGAAACATGTAACTAAAGCAAACATATATCAATAAGGTTATCATGTCTGATCGAGTGCATTTCTATGAAATCCAACCCTCTCTTATTTTCACTTGATCTGGATAGCAATATTTTTTGTTTTAACTTCAAATTATTTTCCAAATAGTATGAATAAGATTGTCATTCACCTAAAATGACTTTGCTTTTCAAGGGTTGGATATAAGAACCAACATGTGCAGAAGACACTATGTGAACCTGTTGTTAATTTTATGGTTACTGTCAAGGGATATTTAGGCGGAAACATTTTATCTTTTCATCATTGGTGTGTGGTAAATGTGTGTATTTCAAACTATTTGTTAACATTCGCATTTCTTATGTGATTTTCTAACTCATGGAAGTGATATCCCTGTGGTTTTAATTGCTATTTGGTACAGAATTTAAAGGGAGCATATATCTAAAGGAAAGAAAAGGGTGCATATATCTTGATGATGGTCAACCTTCGATGATGACGCTTCTTGTCATCTACTTAGTTTGATAACAGTCAACCAGTGACATTGGGAGTTTGTTAATGTTCTTCATATTTTAAGTAGTTGACTAGCTTTTGAAAACTATAATTAGTTTAGTTTGAGATTACAGTTGGATCTCTTTCTTGATATTTTGTAAATATATTTGAATGTTATTTGTGAGTACTATGGTCATGATCATGCATAGGACATGACTTTTTTTTTGAGAATTTAGAATGTCAGGTTCTAGCAGAATAGTTACATGGGTTCATTAGCAATATTCAGGAAATGCACATGCATTCAGTAGCAACATTGGAGGTGTGAATATAATGTTATCATCTGTTCCCTTTTATGATCCCTTTCATATATGAGTATTTCACTTAACACCGTAAAATAATTTCTGAAGCAAAACCTCTGTTTTGTATGGTATAGAAAAGCATTATGGATGAGTCTGGCTGTTTGGGTTACTGAATCATTGTGTAAACCAAACTTGCCACAAGAAGAATGTATAATGAAACTAGAGATGAGTTTTCTGTTCAAAAAAGAAAACAGAATAAAATATACAGTGAAATAATACGTACTTAGGACAAACACATTGAGAAATGATGAAAGCTCATCTAGATGGATACTTTAGACTACACCACTACTTATTTAAATAACTTCAAAATAAGTTCCAAAGACGCAGATTCAAATGTCCATACTGACCATACCTTAAGCAATATAATCAAAGGTTTTACATGAAACCACTATTGTAGAACATGGTGAATCTAAGAGTGTTATTAAGTAAATATCTTATATTAGAGCTAAAGACGAGAAAATATCTTATATAAGAGATATTCCCGTGCATATTAAGAGTGGTTGATTCTCAACACTATATATATTATTTTCAAAATATAATAAGAGATATTCCTATTTTTTTGTAGTGAATTTAGAAAAAATTCAAATATATGGATAATATATTATTCTCTGAATTTATGATTCAAAACTGTGAACAATCAAATGAGACAAGGACCATGCATCGCACGGGTAACGAGATAATTTTCCAGTGTTCGTATAAATATTTTTCTTATAGTTTCAAATATCTCCCTTATAAACTAATATGTTCTTATGTGTGCACCGTCAGTGTGAACTTTGTTTACACAGTCACCCAGTTGAATTCCGCCACAACAGCAAATATATTTTTGTCTTAATTAAAATTTAATGTGAAAATTATTATTGCGCATATGTGGCATGTTGTGATTGGTTGTCAGTGTAAAATTGTTTTACACTGACAGTGCATATCAGTTAAACTCAAACATTTAAACATAAACATAAGATAATAACGATATATAAGTTTTTGACTAATTAAACGTGTATGTCTTAGTAAATAAATCATTGTATTATTCCACATATATCAAATTCTCAATAATTATAGTTTTTTTTTCTAAATTCAAATATATTAATATATTAATAATAATAGAGAGACTTAACTCGAGAATAGGACAAAGAGGAATACAAAAACAAAAGTCCTCAATCATCCACAAGAATACACAATCACTTAACCATCCCTAAAAGATATAAACAACAAGAACCTCCCTAAACAAAAAGAAAAAAAAAATCAATGGATGCAAAAACGAAGACCTAAGTCTGATCTAAAAGCCAACATCAAGACCATAACATCGCTCAAGGCGGCCGCCACCCCTCCATTTCTTCAGCCAGACCACGGATAGCAGCCTCGTCCCCACCGTCAAACGTACAACCCACAAGCTTACTAAGCATCCACGCCTTCGTGGCCCATGTCCAATAACGACCACGATGAGTGGAGTTGGTAAAAAATTATCCGTGCATCGCACGGACAAACGGGAATAATCCTAGTGTATCTTAAACAACAACATTAAAATCAATACATTTTTTAACTTGTGATGTAGTTTTTGGATTTTGAGGACTTGAGAATATGTCTTCTATTAAGCGTTTGCGTCTTAGATGTTGGAAGCTGGAAGCACTGTGCAATATTCTTCATGCTAGTTGTGAGCGATGGAGTTGTTTTCTAAATTTTGAATCCTTAAATCAAATCAACTGATAGCCATGGTTAACTAATCTCAAACAGAAACCCTAAAAAATATTTTGTGAAACAATACATAACAAACATGACTGTTGAAATATTTTGTGAGCTAAGGCAAATTGTGCGTAAATTTCATTATCTTGTTCTCCATTCACAGTTACATGTTTGCTCAATTTCAAGAGGATGATGAAGACAGGCACAAATTCACTCATCGACATTCCCCACCACTTGATCAGCTATTTTTATGACCTTAGTTAAAGATAGGTAGGTTTTGTCATCAGGAGTAATAATCCCTTTACTAACCATTTTTTTGAGGAGCTCTTGAGCGTGCTCAACTTCACGGTTTTTGCACAAGCCTTGTATAAAAGCGATGTAAGTGGTACTGGTAGGATCAAATCCTATCTTCAACGTTTCATCACGGACTCTAAAAGCATCTTTCATATCACCTCTTTTACTGTAACCACTAATGAGTATGTTGTAACTAATATGACGAGGTTTGATCCCCCTATCCATCATCTCATCAAGAAGTTTCTGAGCTCCTCCACTTTCCCCTCATCGCAGTACCCTATCATCAATGTACTATAAATGAATTCATCAGGAAGGACCTTCGCGTTATCCATCTCTCTTAAGAGTTGAAATGCACGATCAATATTACCATTTTCACAGTGGCCATTTATCAAGGCATTATATGTTACTAGTGTGGGCTGAATCCTTCTTTCCACCATTTCATCATAAAGGCTAAAGGCTTTATTGGCTTCCCCGCATCTGAAATACCTGTTAATCAATGTGTTGAAAGTATAAACATCTGGCTTCATTCCTTTTTCTTGCATTTCTTTTATCATATTCTCAACTTCCCCCATCTTCCCTTCCTTAAACAGTGCATGAATAAACAAATTGTAAGTTACAAGCGATGGCTCTATCCCTTTGTTTATCATCTCATCCTTGTATGCAAAAGCCTTAGCCAGATCCCCTTCATTGCAGCAACCATAAATCAAGGTATGATATATTACTAGTGTGGGATGAATCTTTCTTTCCACCATTTCATCATAAAGGCTGAAGGCTTTCTTGGCATCATTGCATCTGAAATACCCGTTAATCAACATGGTATAAGTAAAAGCATCTGGCTTCATTCCTTTTTCTTGCATTTCTTTCATCATATTCTCAGCTTCCTCCATCTTCCCGTCCATAGACAGTGCATGAATAAACACATTGTAAGTAAAAAGAGATGCCTCTATCCCTCTACTTATCATGTCATCCCTGTATGCAAAAGCCTTAGGCAAATCACCTTTACTGCAGAAGCCACGAATCAAGGCATTATATGTTATATCATTCGGCACCAAGCCAGACTCTAACATCTTATAAAGTAAATCAGATGCCTCCTCAAGCCTTCCTTCTTTACACATCTCAACAATCAAAGGAGTATAGGTGAAAGAATCTGGTTCAATTCCTTCATCTTTCATCGCCCAAAACAACGCACAAGCCTCTTCGAACTTCCCTCCGTCAAAGTGCTTGGAAATGAGTGTGTTATAGGTTAAACTTAAAACACCAGGCTTCAACCCAAGAGCCTTCATGTGCCCAATAAGCTCCTTAGCCTTTTTCAGCTTCCCTTCCTTGCACAAGGCATTGATCATAATGTTTAAAGTGAACACACTCGGTTTAATCTCTGCATTGTTAGTTATCTCATTATACAGATCCAAAACCATTTGGGTTCTATCCAATTTGAGGAACAGACTCAACATTCGATTGCAAGTTTCAATCATTGGCAGAATCCTTTTTTCCTTCATCAAGTAGAAGCACAGCACTCCAGAGCCTCATCAGGCTTATTGAGTACACAATAAGCCCCGATGAGAAGATCAAAGACGACGGTGGTGTCGACGTTGAGACGCTCCCGGGTACGGGCCAGTTCGTCGAGATTTGAGGTTGGGTTGGCGGCGCCGGTGAGAATCAGGGGGTGGAGGAGGTGGTGGGTGAAGGGATTGAGGGGCGGGAGGGTACAGAGGATGCAAATGGCGTGGCATCCTGTGGTGAGGTCAAGGGAGGTGAGCACCGAGGAGAGGATGGAAGGGGTGAGGTGTGGGGAAAGGTGTTCGATGAAATGCCGCTGAGAAGATTCGATTTCTTGAGTGGACTTGGTGAGCGGGGAGAGTGTAGTGGGCGTGGGAACAGCGAGGGAGGAGAAAAAGCGTGCTTGGGAGTTGAGGATGAGGGTTTTGGGTGAAAAGGGTTTCGAACTGAAGAATTTAAGTGATTTCATGATGAATGTGAATAATGTTGAGGGAATGACAACTTCTGAGGAAGCTAGGGGATGTGTAATAATACCTGTGTTTCAAAATCCTCTAATTTTGGGAGAAATTGCCATAATAAGGCCATTCCTAAAATTTGTATATGCTTCATTGAGTTGATTCGTTAAATCCAAAAACTTTTCCAAAATTTAACCCTCAATCAACGTTTTTCATTACTTGTATAAAGTTAGAGATTAATGGAAATACGTGTAATGTCACTTTACACAAGCATCCAATAACCAATCAAAGGGTAAGAATGTGTCACGTTAATTAATGAAATTAAATAAATAAATAAAATTCTCACATCTTTGAAATCCGATTGGTTGACGGAGTAAAAAAAAATTACATTGTTAGTGCATAAAAATTAAACTTATATAAAAATAATGGAAATATATAAAGATAAAACCTAAGAAAACCATTTTTTTCATAACCAATGTCTCAAACCAAACCAGCACAATTTTAAATCTCATGCTAACTACTTTGATGGTCTTCAAGCAGTTCGTATATTTCCTGCGTGAATTTCTCGTGCACAGTAGCAAGGCTCAAAAATGATATTGAGCTAATGTTTTGACTTGTGACCATAATCATGTATGCAAAAAGAAAAAAGAAAAAAATCGATAGGGGTTATAATTAGGGATGTAAGATCTGCGAATTTAATAAAACCGATCTGAAGCGAACACATTATGATGAGTTGGATTGGATCATCGGTTCGGTTCAAATTTTTTTACTGCATTCGATCACCATTGGCTCGTCGGATTTAGGGATTCAACCCAAACACTCCAGCTCATTACATTGCCTACTTATATTTGTATTTGAGATGTTGGTTTTATTTGGGTTTATATAAATTATGTCATTATCGAATGTTTTGTTCTTTGAAAATGTTAGATTTTTCTTTATTTTTACAATTTTTCGTGTTTTAAGATTAATTTTCGTGCAAATTTCTAAATAATATTTTTATTTCAAATACGATCATCCAATCAGAACCAATCCAATTGAGATCGGGTTGGTTTGGTTCGGATTTAGAAGCAAAAATGTGGAAATCTGAACAAATTCAAATCGAACATGTTTGATTGGTTAAGAGTTAGGACATTTAAACACCATAAGTCCAGATCAATCCGGTCTGATTACACTCCTAGTTATAACAATTGATTAAACAGTTTTTTGCTTAGAAACAATTGCTAAACCAGATATATATATTTGTAATGATACAAAATGTTAAGAGAAAAATTACAGGCATAAATTTGGAACACAGGTACCACACTGCCTCATAAAATTTTCATATTTTCCTCACAAAATTAAAAACTTTGGTCAATAAAAAATTAAATAAGAAAAACATTGGTCGATCTTAGGGCCTTAGCTTCTATTGGATGAGTCCAGATCCATATAGTTGTTTGTCCAAAAATTCAAAAGGTTGGGTTGGACTTGGGTCACATAAGAAATCAATAGGAAACATAAAAAAATTAATAATTACAAATAAATACAATAGAATGAGAATCTGAAACACAAACCCTAGTTTGTTGCGAGAGAGGCATTTTCACTCTTCAGCGGCGACAGTGCGAAACCATCACCCACCATCGCCATTACCATCAACCATGGCTTCTGCCAAGACTGTGAAGGACGTTTCGCCTCACGAGTTCGTCAAGGCTTACTCTGCTCATCTCAAACGATCTGGCAAGGTATCATCTCTTCCTTTTTCCATTTTGTTTTCTTTTTAATTTTAGGGAAGATTTAAAATTTATGTGAAACCCATGAAATTTTCTGTACACTGTGAAATGGGTTTTGAATTGTTTGTGCTTGTGATCCCTTCCATGAACTGGTTTTGTGTATTGAGAAATTACAATGTCATTGTGTTTGGTACAGTGTTTGTGTTGTTGTTGTGTTGGGTTGAAGTTTATTGTTGTGTCTTTAGGCGAATGAAATGGTTAAATTGGTTGTTCCATTCTATGTTTCTATGTATTTGGAGATTTGTCTTGACAACATCATCAACCTGTGTTTGTTGTGTTCGTAGTCCCAACAAAATAAAATACAAGTAAAAATAAGTAAATTTATAAAATAAAAATGTTCTATATGTTGAATTGAGAAGGATGTGTGACTTGCTGCTCTGGAGATGTGGCTTCATGATACTTTAGAGGAGAATGGAGGGAACTACTTGCAAAGAAAAGAAGTGTGTATGGAGGGTTACCACATTCTAGAGGCGGCACTATCTGATGTGCCGACTGTGGATGTATACAAGATATTTGGTGTAGGATTTAGATAAGTATCCTAAGAGATTCAGTTTCCAGTTAATGGATATTGTGTGATGAGTGATATTGTGCTCTGAATTGTAAGCATGGTTAGGTCTGGCAGAGGTATGCGAATAGGCCAAAGGTAGAGTCTGGAGAAGCGTGGGGTGTGCTAGGGGAATGGGTGGTTATTTGTACAAGAGATTCTGAAGGAGCAGCTTCCATGAAATTCGAGAAAAAAAAATGAAAATTTAATGGTTTCTATCTCCAACTAGTGGTAAAGGCTTAGCTTATAGTGTGTTTTTAGATAAGCTTATTTTTATGTACTGATTTTTTACAGCTTCCCAAGAGAGTTTTAGAAGAAAATACACCATGATCTCCACTGAAAATGCTAAATCAAACGTGTAATTTGTCTTAGACAGAACTTCCTTTTTTTTCCAAAAGTGTTTATGCTTTTCCTAATTGTGTGGCATAGTTTTAATTCATGCTTGGTTGGGATTATTTTTGAGAAATTCTCGTTTTCCCAAAAGCTCTAACTGATTATTTTCTCCAAAATAATGTTATCCACACGCACTCTACATTATATACATTACACATTCCAAAACTAGGTTATCCCTTAGATGATGGTTATTAATTTTGCAGGCTTAGCTGTAGTTTTTGTCTAATTTTCTTCTTTTGTTCTATATAGATGGAGCTGCCAGAATGGACAGATATTGTGAAAACCGCAAGATTTAAAGAATTGGCTCCCTATGATCCTGATTGGTATTATGTTAGAGCTGGTGAGATTTATCTCCCTCACAAATTGCTTTTTGAATGTGCCCAAACATCATACTTCTAAGGAAGTCTTTTTGGGGTCCCTTTCTTGCTGGAAATCGGATTAGTATAACTTTTGTACTTAATTCAATCTTAATTTCAGCTTCCATGGCAAGGAAGATCTACTTGAGAGGGGGTCTTGGTGTTGGTGCATTTCAGAGGATTTATGGTGGGAGCCAGAGGAATGGAAGCCGCCCTCCTCATTTTTGCAAGAGCAGCGGTGCCATTGCTCGTAACATTCTCCAGCAGTTGCAGGAGATGAACATCATTGAGATGGACACCAAAGGGTAAGGACTCCTTTTAAATCTACTTGAATTTCTATACTGTACAATATCAAAAATAGTATGTTAAATCTACTCCTTTTCACTGTATTTCCTTTTGTTCTTCTTTCAGCTTGCTAGCATGTTAGTTATATGTCAATAGTTGCTTTCTTTAGCATGGCCATGCTTATAAAACTATTGATCTGTCTTATTGTTTGATGTTTGTCTATTGTGCATTATCATGTCATTATTTAGCATGATTAGGAGGATTAATCTGATATATCTTTCATCTCTCAGTGGCAGGAGAATTACATCCAGTGGCCGGCGGGATCTTGACCAAGTGGCTGGAAGGATTGTAGTTGCACCCTGATGCTGAACACTGCTGCTAGTCAACACAAATTGTAGGTTAAATATGTTTGTTGGAGAGAAATGGGATGCCAGATTATTTCAAAATTTTGGTTTTAGACACCTGAGCACCTTCTAAGTTGGATATTTATGTTCCTATTAATCTCTTAGATGATATTTTCCTGCATTTAATGAAAGATTTCCAATCTTCATCTTGGGCATTCTGTTCATTGAGTGAATGAAAGCCTGAAGGATAAGTTAACTTGTCTTTTGTTTTTCGACAAATCTTGATGTGAAAGGAGTATGATATATAGTGGTCCTAACGTAACATAATTCATAAGATTTGAAGAATTCATTAATGACAATGATCTGATTTCGTATGTGAAGAGTTCTTAAGAAGATATGATGCTACTCTTTTTGGATTGAAGCATCTTTGTTTTCTTATATATATGAGAGAGAACGGGTAGAATCGGAATAATGAACAAGATCCTTGTTATATTATATCATTTTTTCAAGTTTATTTAGTTATTTTTATGATAGTTCTTTAAGTTCAAATATATACAATTGACATCAGATTAGTCACTTTGTGTGTCATCATTTTAGTTCAACGTAAATCAATTTGATGACAATCTGAAAAACTAAAGATTATTTAGACAACTTAGTCTTTGTGGAACTAATTTAGATTTGGAGGAAAAGAAATCTGGGAACGAATTTTAGTTGAGGAAATTTACTCTATATTTAATTATACATTAAGAATTAAAAGTGGGATTTGAAGAAAAAGTTTTTGAATTTAAAATTCTGACTTTGAAGAATTTCACTCTTAAAGATTTTTTTTTTGATTAGCCAAAATTGCATAGTTAAGACTTAAGAAAGACTAGAACTAACTAGAAAAAAAAAACAACAAATGAGGGAAGCATGAAAAGCAAATCAGTGGAAAAAGAATGACCAAGTACATATGAAAGCCATGCCAAAATAGAGGCATAAAATCCACGCCTCCCCTACCGTCATAAAAGAAACAGCAATTATCTTAAAAGCATCGCTTCTTCCCTACTATCATAAACCAGACCAAAGCCTCCCTTATTCAAAGCACGACATCTCCTCAACCCGAAAACAAAACCAACGGTTGTTATAACGATTTTAGGCAACAAAAGATGATTTGAGGACCATTCAAAAATAGAGGCACCCTATCTACCTCCACCACCTCCCCGAAAACCTGAAACCTGCACTGTTTTGATAAAACCAAAGAGTACAATCCAAATTGATGCCTCTTGAAAATTTCTTCACCCCACCGAAATAATGACCGAATTGTAGAAAATGAGCACTAGCCTGCTTAGGCAATGCTAATTGCAAGCCAAGCCACCGACAGATCTTCAACCAAGCAGGTCGAATTTAGTTTGGACTTTATTAAGAATAATTTTCCATACCAAAGCTATAGAGCTAGACGACACTTTAGAAAACCAAAGCTTTCATGTAAACTCCAGTACCATTATTTGTCCAAGCCCAGGAATCACAACATGCCACTTTAGGGAGAAACTTTTGAGTTCTTGATGGACGATTACGCTTTTACTCAAGCTCAAGGGCGTTTCCCTTCGAAACACTAAAGTGGGTGGTTCTTAAAGCAAACGACGACGGCTTGCTAGATCTGTTCAGCGGAACAGTGAGGAAATACTCGTGTGCCGGAGAGGCTCCGGTACTGGGGAGAAGCAGGAATTTTAAACATTTATGTTTCGAAACCAAAAAGGGTGTTATACGCTGGGGGATGAGGGAGGGTGAAGAAGGATAAGGGGTGCAAAGACGAAATGTGATGAACGCTGTGTAGTACTCGCTCCTTTAGGACCCTAGTTTAATTGTTTTAAAATGAATATGTCAGAATTCAGTCCATTCTTAATGGAAGCTTATTATTATAAGGCGCGGGTTGGTGTTGTTCGTGTTTTGTGTTCTCTGCCCACTGCAGTACATTAATATTTGGGGTTTTGGTTTGAATTGCTAGCAGTGAGGCTTCTTAGCTCCTACAGGTCTTATTATATCCTAGATTTGATTGTTCCTATTCTTCTTTAGTTGGGTGGTACTCAGTGGCGGAACTAGAACAAAATATTTGGAGGGGCGGTACAAATTTTGTTAATGCATAAGCTAAAAATATTATATATAAAAAAAAAATTTAAGTGTAATGTTAACATAAAGAAAAATTGAAATGTGAAAGACTGATTATGTGCATTGTAATTTTAGTAAGATTGATGTTGGAGCTGATTTGAAGTAAAAATTGATAACAACATAATATCAGTTTTCACATTTTAAGGACATTGAATTTATCATACAAAATAATTTAAAGATTGACTGGGGTGAGACTAGAAAGATGTTGAAAGATGGAAAATGTTGCACATATAGAATTTAAGACGAGTGGCTAAAGTGGAGCAAAAGTTATATGTAACTGCAAGGTATGAAGTTTTATTGGATCGCCATCAAATCCTGCTAGACTCCATGCTAGTGAATGTTGTGATGTGTTAATTAACTTTTTGGTGCCCACTAGGGTGGACTATTAGTAATTTGGTCCACAGGTGGACCAGGGGTATTTGATACTTTGCACTCAGGGCATTATAGACTTTTCCATTCTCCTCATTCTTCATCGGTTCCTCCCACTCTCCCCTCCTCCCACTTCAACCATCTCCAACAGCACCCACAAACACCATCTGCATCACCAATAAGAAAACATCAAGGTGCAAACTTCAATTTCGATTTCTCCTTTTCTCTCTTTTTTTCAATTTTGATTTCTCCTTGTTCCGCCCTAACCAAAGCATGATGTTGTAGAGGAGTGGATCGAAGGGAAGTTGGGTGTGAATCGAAGGGAAGAGTGGCAGATCTGTTCTGATGGTGGTTGTACAGCTCTGATCTGGTTCTCAATGGCGAGGAGCGGCGATGGAGAAATCTGGGTGATAGTGTATCTGATTCTCTTCATCATCTTCTCCTTCGTGTGCGTTGTGGTCTCAGGAGAAACGATGGAAAAGATGCAGGTTGTGGTGGTTCTAGTTAGGGGTTTGGTGGTGATGGTGTGTTCGGTTGTGAACCAGATCCGTTTTGATGTTTTATGGGTTTCATAAAGCTTCAATTTTTTTTCCCTGGGTTTGGATGCATTTGACCGAGCATGTTTCACACATTTGATCGATATCATTTACATCTCAACCTAAGGTCCTCAATAAATTTTTCAGCATCTATTTGCTGCTCAACATTCTGGTAATTAACACCTTAAATAGCGTAGGTCAATTTTGGTCTACAGGAATATTTTTCGGTTGTTTTGGAAGAGCTATGAATTTTGGAGTAAAAAAAGTTTGAAGCATTTGAAGGAATGAGGATGAGATTTTGTTTGCACGGGTTCTAGCTTTTACTTGATTCTGGATTTCTTAAAAAAAATATGATGGAAGTGGTGGTTCATGAAAGGTTGAAGCTCATGGATGGTGATTCAGTTCCAGTAAAGAGGGGGAAGGGGTGGGGAAGAAGTGTCTGTTTACAATTTTACCCTTTTCTCACCTATCAAATCCTGACCATCTAATTAAAGAATATTCCAATATGCTAAAATCTAATGGTGATAAATCATGGTGCACCGGTGGACCAAAATATTATTGGTCCACCCTAGTGGGCACCTAACTTTTTCATCATATTTTCCATATAAAAAGATTGATTTCATATAGTAAATAAATAAGAATAAAAAAATTATTTTTTTCTATTATGGTTATTCAAATTATATTAGTATTGGTTGAAGTAAAAACAAAAAACTAAAAAATTAAAATCAAATTACTTTTAATTGGATGGATAAAGCATTCTAAACAAAGACACTGCCAAATATACAACAAGGGACTTGCTGCATCCACAGTGCCGAGTTCGGCATCCTTTGCTAAGTGGCATGTACGTGTAAAAGTAAAAATGCATATAAAGAGGCACATTATATTATCTAATGTATGCATAATAGTCATTTTGTGAAAAACTTTGGGGAGGCCACGACCCCCTATGTCTCTACTATGTTCCGCCTCTGGTGGTACTAGCTTGCGTTTTAATTGAACGATATTTACAAAGGTATATCATATTGTGGGGATTTGTCATTTAGCACCTAAGAGAGTTGCATCAGATGTGATAAAAATGCTAAGGGTGGGATGCTATGTGGAATGTAATTGTTGTTTGTGTGGAGTTGTGCTTTTTTCTCTACTGTAATTTGTAGCTTAGTTAATAATAGATTAGGCCTATTTGGCTATTTCTGCTGTCATGACAGCAACCCTTTTACTCTCTATTTACGTTTACAGTAAAAAAGCGCAGGAAAATTCGCAAGTATTAGTTATGGTGTTATATCCGAGCCAAAATTGTCCTTTTTTAATAGTGAAGGTGAACTCTTCAAATGATGTGAATCAAACATTTTCCAATAGGGAACAAATTTCACAATAAATAGACTTACATGGATACAAAGAAATTAATCTACATCATCATCATCCGTCCCCTGATCACCCTCTCCAATCTCCATGAAACAAACTTCATTTCACTATTTCTTACTTAGCTTAACTAGTAATATACGTCTATCCTGCAATCACATGTTGCCTTCTCTCCTTTTTTTCACTCTAAGAAAAGTATATATAGCACTTCAATAGAAAAGTTCCAAATAATTAATTAGAGAAATGTTAGTTTTTAGAACATAAGCGGTATACTTTTATTAGAGAAAACGAAGAACTATACAAGAAAAGACAAGATATTTTTTCATCTTGCCCATCATATATATGAATATATACTGTTCTAATTAAGAACATGCATGCAAACATTCATATATCGTGGTGCAAAAAGATGATTAAACATTAATTCTTGCCCCTTTTTCTCACTTGTTTCAATCAATTCAAACCCTAACGAAGAACACGCTTAGCTCAGGCCCGTTGGAATTCCCATCAGGCATCATCATGTAATAAGTCTCCGAGTCCTTGGACCCAATGACACGTTCAAAATCCGCCCTCATGTACGATAACTCGCCATCGTGTGGGTCTGACATCTCGTTTGGAAGCACGCCAACCGCCACGGTCACCGAGTGCAGCAACTGCATCACGTTCAAGTCCTCGTCCGTCGGCTCCCTCTTCACCCCGTAGCCTGTTTTCTTCCCATTGCAAAACAACGACCATATGGGCTCGTCCATGATCCTTGTCTTCTCGTTGTTGGGGGGCTTCTCGCATTCCAAGGCTATTCTGTTCAGCCCCATCCCCATCTCCTGGAGCAGCTTCCCCGTGGGGATGGCCAGCTCCAAGAGCAGAAAGGGGTGGCAATTTGAGCTTTCTTGGAAAGCAAGATTCACCCTCGCTTTCCTGTAACCGAACAGGGTTCCGGTTATCCTTGTGCCGCCATGTATGAATGTCTCACTGCTTCGGCTATGGCTGACTGTAGGCATTTTACATGACGGCACGATGATGGGAAATGACCGGAACACCGACCGGAATTTCCGGTAGAATTTGCTAGATCCGTGTTTGCTGCTCTTGCTGTTTGCCGGTTGAAGGGAGATCGGCCTGCGGAGAGGTAGTGGTGACTTGGAAGGAGTCGAGCCAGGTGAGGGTTCTTTGGATGCCGGCCGTGGATGTGGTGGCAATGGCAATGGTGACGGTGGTGCCATTGGTGTTGATCAGGAGGGGAATGAGGTGATGAGGAAGAGAAGAAAAATGTGGTTCAAGTTTGATTTGAAACAAATTAAGGTCATGTCATGAATGAACGTGTGGGTTGTTGGGTTTTCTAGGAAGTTATTATACAGGGTGTGAATTTGTACGAAGAAAATGAAATTGTGGGATGCACGTTAGGGTTTGGTGGCTGATCTTTTCTATGGAGGTTTGAAAATTACATGGCTGTTTTTATTATAAACAATCTTCATCGTATTGACTTTTGGTTAGGTGTTACAGTTTGATCAGTTTTTCTCTTCTTCTTGTTTCTGAAGAGATTAATCAATTGGTTTGCTTCAGTTGAAAACTAGGCTAAAGATAGGTAAAATGCTTGTTTCATAATTTCTGGAATTTCACGGTTATTAGTTTATTAGTTAATGGATTTTATGGTTTTTATCCCACAGCTGTAGTTGCTGGACATTTAACCAATATACCAGAACAATTAATTATACCTTTTTAATATGTATAGATGATTAATGACAATATGAACATATTATTGTCAAAAAAAAACTATATGAACATATTGAAATTAATTATGAGACAAGTTTAAAACGTTATCTCAAACTTTTTGAGTGGTCATTGCCATTTTCTCTAACAAAATAGAGGTCAAACTCAAAATCAAATACTTGATTCTAGAAGGGGATATCATGTTAAAAGCACTACTATTTAGCCCGTCCTCGTGGGATCGATATTTTATTACTACAATGTATATCGTGCATTTGCGGACTCACCATTAAGTATTACCTTATTGGCTGCCTCAACTTTCCTATTAGATTGTGGATGCTTGACGGTTGGAAAAGTGTTGCTTGATATAGAGACCCTTTATAACTCTTGGAAACCCTTGTAAATGAATTGGATTCCATTTTCTATGACCAGAAAATGACGAATTCCAAAGCGAGTAATGGTGTTCTCGTAAAAGAACTTATGTTCACAAGCCAAAGTGATGGTTGTAAGTGGCTCTACGTATTCACCTGGTGAAGTAGTTAAAACCTCTTGAGAAGTCCTCGTATTGCCTCCCCTTTTACCGTTTTTTCGCAATTCCTTATTTTTTTTTTCCCTTACTAGGTTTGAGATGCTGGCCACAACTGTTGTGAACCTCGGCTAGGACGCAAGGTGTCTGATGGTCTTAGCTTTGAGCATGAGGATTGAAAGTCTCTTCTTATATATATGTCCATTCATCAAGCAAAACTAGGCAGATATTCACTTGAGCTTCTTTACCTCCAGATCATCTCCTTCGAAAGTCAACCATTCTCCAGGTGTTGCTTGATATGAGTAATCCAATTCATCGTCGTATTGGTCAAATGCATTCACTACAAGAAAAACTATGATTCCTGGTAATTAATTTTTTTAGTTACACAATAAACAAGTTTCTTCTTCTTCTTTCCCATTTGACCCCTCTAAATTAAAAATACACTTTAAATCGTAATTGAAAAATTAAAGAAATGACGATTAATTTTTAGCATTTGAGTCTTCATGGACAATTTAATTAAAATGAACTATATTAAATAAAAGTGAAGTCAAAAAAGTGTGAAAGCGATCTAGTATTTTCTTTCGATATTCCAAGGTATAGTAGTGGTCAATTAGGAGCTCATACATCACAACCCTAAGTCCCTAAGGCTCACAACACATCAAACGTTTGGAAGTTTATAAAAAAATGGCTTTTTAAAAACAAAGAAATGATACAGTTTAGACTTTAGTATGGCAGAACTTTATCCCAAAAAAAGAAAAGAGAAAATTGGATCCCTCTTGCAAGAAAAAGAACTTTAATATCCTGGTGGGAGAAAGAAAAATAAAACCCACTGATTTTAAATTGTGAAAGTCACTTAATGGAGAGCCACGAATCCATGTCACTTATTAAAGTCATCACACTCACCTGATGCAATCGTCTCTTACCATTCAACTTTCCCATAGTATGTAGTAGTACTATGTAGACTTGTGTAATAATTTAATACTAAAGTCAGAGCCAGGTACCTATGGGCTATGGAAAATCTATTTTAAGCAAATAAGGTACTTCATCATTATGAGTGGAAACCTTACTTTACCGGAAAAGATTATGTATTTACTTCTCAGTCATAGTTTCTTAGGTCAGAGATACCAACATAATCATGAATTTTGACCTACTTCTTCAGTTTATTGGGAAAAAATGAATGATATTAAAATTATTCATATGTCTTTCACCCCGTTAACTAGTTTATATGATCTAGAATTCTGGCCTAATTATTCTAACAAAGAATTAAAATTTCCGCATATAAGATAAGTGGGTATGGACACCATTTTTTAAGTTTAATAAACTTTTACGTGATGGGGCATATTAGAAATACAATATCATTTTAAAAGTATATTTATGTGTTTTCATTTAAAGAGATAGTTGATTCGTTACGAACCCAAAAAATTGGTAAAACAACTTTTAAGAGTTCTGAAGTAAAACTTAATCATAAAAAATTTCAGTTCTAAATTATCTAAATGCACCCTGTAATATCATTTAACGGTATTAACCACCAAAGAATCTTAGACCTCTGGTATGCAAACAGCTGGTTCATAAATTCACTCATCCACACTTTTAACAAAATGTCAAGGTTTTAACCCCTAAGCATTCTAAATTACATATTGCATAATACAACTAATTCAGGTCCACTACCATATATACATGCAGATTACAGAACCAACAATAGTCAAAATTTCAGGCCTCTTTTTATCAACAAGGACTTACAGGGAATTGGTTTTCCTTATTTCTGGTTTAGCTAATAGGAAGATGCTAGCGATTACATTGTTTAACCAAACTCCAGCATGAAAGACTTCTTGATAGGATCTGCATTTGCAAAATCTGATTCTGTTGTAGTTTGTTGGTCCATTTGTCCAAACCTCTGAGGATAATGTGATTTTGGTGCATCATTCAAAGCTTTTGAGCATTTCCCTTGATTGTCGGGTGTTTCAAGTGCGTTAATCTCCATCTTTCTGAACATGAGATTCGCAACCGCTCTGTCAACACTGTTGGTCTCTGATTCCATTGGTTTCTTGTCCTTAAACCTAAACACAAAAATAACATGTCAATCAAGGTGTTAATCATGTAAGGAGTTTGAGAAAAACAAAACTGGTAGTACAGACTACTAGTATATGGAATTGTGTCTAACACTCCAAATTCTCATGTTACAATAAGAGTTGCAAAGAAGTGTCAGCTAATGCTGAAAAACTACACGATAGAGCAGAAATATCATTGATAATATTTCTGATTTTCTATGAACTACTATATAATCTGAACAAAAGAAAAGAAAATGTTTAGCTGATAGTAAAAGCATATTTTCATGCCCACAACAGATGTATTGGAGGAGTTACTGCAATTTTGTTATGCACTAAACCTAACAACTTAGAGCCCGTCTTCTGGATGCAGATCAAATAGCACTTATTGGAGATTATCTAATGTTCTTTTTTAGTAGAGAAACTCCAATAAGTGTTATTTGGTTTGTACCAAACGAGCTCTTAGTTTCAGAACAAACCAAGCAACAAAGAGAATTGCTGTTTCACCAAAGCTTGCAGCAACAGAAGGCCAAAAAGAACACAATAGATATGCAGCAAATCTAAATCATGTACCTGCGTGTTTCGTTCTGAACTACCCGTGCCATTGCCTGTTGCATGTTAAGATCTCCATCCAGGTCCTCTCTAACATGCTGTTGTTTTGTACTTCTGGCAAGGCGGTAGAGGGCATCCCGGAAACCAATGCGAGTCTTCTCAGTGAACTGATCATGCGAGAAAGGGAAAAAGTTAGCAACAAGTATTATTGCATTTAATCGCAAGCTAAGGATTTCAATTCTCAATTATGTCACCTGTGAAATTATTGACTCAAGATCCTGCAGTGCGGATTCCTCAACAGATGACTCCTCATGCATGACCTCATCTCCACTGGATTGCCCAAAAGGGTCCAAGACTTTGACTATCTGTGCCTGATAGATAAAATAATTAGTTTTACATTTTACATTACACCAAGCATTGAAAGCAGAACCACAAACCTATTTTGCAATTAAAATATGGATGAAAGTTAGTTACATTAGGCCCCATTACATGAGAATTTAGATGTGATTGCAATCTTTTGCTGATTATATGGTGCCTTATATTTGTAAAGGAAACAATCAACAACAAATTTATAATTTTGAAAGACCATTCAACTACAACATAAAAGGAAATAATCACCTCTGTATTCAGGGAATCCTCAGAGTTCAAGTTGCACGGAACATAATCTGAGATTGAAATATCTTTCTGTGACCCACCTGATGGAAAGGATGCATTTGTATTGATAAATGTTAAACACCCATATCATAGATATTTTCTAAGTTTACTATTTACAGTAAAATGTACCGAAAGAGTTATTACCAGTCGTATTGCTGCATTGGTTTTCAGGATAGAAGTAAAAGGGGTTTTGCAGGTTTTCAACACATGGAAAATCTTCAAGTTCAGAATTCCTGCATTGTGTGAAACATGTGAAGGATGTAAGATAAAACACAGTCATTTGATATGGATTAACTTCATACCCATGGTAAGCCAGTGAACATTGAATATCTCTGTTGGGTTTATTATGTATATAATGAAAATTAAAATAAGTCTTTTCTTCATTTGAACCACTTAAGAAAATAGGAGCCCTTATCATTCTATAACAGGTTCATGCCTATAGATTTCTGAGAACTATAAGCGTGTTCGTGTTAGGGTCCGTTTGTGTATGTGTATGGACCATTACACGCGCGTAATTCTAAAAGCTATATATTGAAGCCTTGGGAAATACGCGCGTCCAATTGTTCGGCAACACGTTTCTAAACAGATACTTAGTCTGTATTCGTTCTAATCTTTAAGATAGATATGGTAAAATTAGGAATGTAAAAACACCAGAGAGAATTCAATTTGCACTAAACTTGCTACAATCAGGAGCATTTTCATGCCAGGTTAAGGCATGTCAGAAGCTACAAGATTATCCTACAGGCATAAAACCAAAAAGTATCACAGTCCCAGAAGTTACTCTTGTACAAGTAAATGTCTTCCATCGGTTCGAAACTTGATAGTTCTTGAAGTTGATCGCAGGACTGATCTACATCATACTGAGAAGGTTCAAACTCAACTTCATTTTTGAAATTGAATTCTACCTCTGTTGAATTTTTATCCGTGATAAAAAACTTTTGGGATGAATAATAATCTTCAGGTGTGCTTATTCCCCATTTTGACCAATTCTCTGGTGAAGGAGGCCTATCCAATAAGTCTTGATCGTTCGGTACAACAAAATCATCAGTTCCACACCCATAGTACCAATCCATGATAAATAGTCTGTAGAATGACAAAAAAATTGAGATTAGCATACAGAAAATGGCCTTTATAATTAATTGGAAATATGCAGACTCTGCTTCCTTGTAGACATACAAGCTATTTGATACAAAAGAAAGGTGAACCAGCTATCCTAATTCCTATTGGATCAGCTTTTGTCACAATTAATTTTGGTAAAATTGATTACAGTAAAGGTGAGTTGAAAGTTAAATGATTTATGTTTCGATAAATTTATGAAAAATTGATTTTTGTTGGCTAAAAACTCAGAATTGTTTATGTTACACAGAAACTACTATCTCTAGCTTCTACCCGAATCGATTTTGTTTCTGAAATCAATTCCCCAAAATGAATCTTTAAAAACAATATTTTCATCCATAATTGATTTTACTCAACCTAGTGCTTAGTTACTCCACTAGGTGTTGAAAAGCCCATGAATCTCTTTTTCCCTCTAGTCTCCCAGGGAAAAGCTACAACATCCATCCAATATCAAGATCCTCAAGTTATTGAAACTCCACTGGTCATGGATTCACAGAGAACCCCTTAGAACCAAAAAACATTGACATATCACTTTCTCTTAAAAGATTAATGGAAAGTTTATTCCTTTCCCTCATCAAATAACCAAAACCCACTTCAATTAAACTTCAGAATGTTCAAAACCAAGCAACAATGAAAAATGAAAGAAGAAAAAAAAATTCCCATCTGAATTGGGGAAAATCAAGCTTCTTCAAAAACTGCATAATTTCTATAAAATTCACTCCTTACACACAAACAGTACTCCAAATACAACAACAGAAAGTGTTAACTGAAAATAACATACCTTGGTAAGGATTATGAGCAGAAAAGAGAGAAACCCTAGTTTCTGATTGATGAAATTGAGAACTAATAAACCCAGTTGGAAGGTATAGAAGAAGAGCTTGGAATTTTGCAGTTGTGAAAACAGAGGGTGCTGTAGGTTTTGGGTGTTGAAGTGGGTATGTATTTGTTTGTTATTGCTTATTATGATTGTGAGGAAGAGTGAATGAATATATAAGAGACCCACAATGACAGTTGTAAGCAGAGGAAGAAAGAGAGTATCATGAGTTTGTGGCTCAGAATGTGGAGATTTATTTTGTGGCCTAAAGTTGTCCATCTAAAACTGTAACCTTATTGGTCCAAGTATGAATGTGTGGGACCCACTTCGTTCTTATCAAAGATTTCAAACGCCTGGCTCAAAATCGAGATCCCATTTCACGATTGTGCCGCGAACCCCTCATTGGATGCGCAAAAGTTAAAATCATGAACAATATTTAATTATTTTTTATTATTTTTCATACTTCTTTCAGTCTTTCTTTATATTTTATCTTAATCTTAATCTTAATAATATATAAAGCACATCCACCAAAGTGGGCCACATTGCTACATAATTTTCACATATTTGCATTCTATTGGTTCTTACTATTTAATTTCCACATGGCTTATCCTGATTGGTTCACATTGATTAATTTTCATTAGTTGAATTTAATAAGTCAATAATTCAATAAATAAATTAATAAATTAAAAAGTTATTATTTCGGTCGACCATAAATGTTGACATTCAAACTTATTTTTCATGATAATGGCACATGAATAACCATAAATGTTGACATTCAAAAGTATGTAAATAACCAATTTGTTTCGGTTTTTTAAAAATAAAAAAGGGTAAAATATGAAATTAGTTTAAATCAAAAGATTCAATATTTCCTAGAAATCCGGATTTGCCCATACAAATGACGTGGATTCAATTTTTTTTAAAAATAACTGATTTGTTTTTTGTTTTTTAAAAATAAAAAAGGGTAAAATATGAAATTGGTTTAAATCTTTCCTAGCAATCCGGATTGCCCATTCGTGAATTAAACTGCAGTCTATGATTGAATCTTCATCATCGTATCTCCTGGCTCGTGGGTTGAA
Source organism: Lotus japonicus (assembly GCF_012489685.1). NCBI lineage: Eukaryota > Viridiplantae > Streptophyta > Magnoliopsida > Fabales > Fabaceae > Lotus > Lotus japonicus. The sequence continues at coordinate 66,786,027 of NC_080043.1, forward strand.
ATTTAAAATTGTACATGTATAACCGAAAATAAAATTGATTTATTTCTTGCAATTGACTTTCATCTCAAATTTGGAATATACCAATAATTACGTACATGTGGAAAAAAAAATTCAAGGCAAGCCTTTATCAAACAAGAATATCATCTCAAATTTGGAATATATCAATAATTTACGAAATCAATGTTTTATATTTAAAAAATAATAATTTTTTCTTTTCATATAATCCCGCCTTTTTTCATTTTACCAATGCTATATAAATTCACATGCTTTTAACATTTCAAACACCAAAAAAATACCATTCACGTACTGTTCATTTTTTTTTCTCTTCATTATAATTGTTTTGATCATGGAGATGCAGAACTTTGTCATTCTACATCATATGGATCAAGGAAGGAATGGATAATTTTTTTTTTCATTCCTCTTCTGCATCTCTTCTGAAGAATTGCTTTTCTTCCTTTTCTGCAGTGCCTTCCTGCAAATCCTTCGACCTTCCCATTTCTTCCTTCTTCTCGAGGTCATTTTTTTCTTTCTTTTACCTTGCATCGCTGCTGCTTGATCGGAGTTGTCGTTTGATTTGCTCTGTCACACGACAGCCATTGCCGTCGATTGCCTTCGTCCCCAAATTTGAGCCTCCTATGATGCACGATAGAAACCCTATGCTTCATACCCAAGTTCAATCTCGTGTGCCTCTCCATTCCCTGCTCCAAGATCACCAGTGGCTTCGGTTTGAAGGCCCTCACCTTTGGTCAAATCGCACGGATCAAGTTGTATGAGTATACTTTGTTCATATTCAATACCTTAAGGTTCTACTTATTATTTTTTGGTTGTACTCAATTTCTTAAATTATTGAAACGAAAATTAGTGTATATGAACCTAGGGTTTCTTTTGATGTACAATTTCTTAGACATGCTAAGATTTCTCATTTTTTCTTACTCCTTTTTAACGCAGACACAATTTGATCTCTGCCATGGTGATTCATAGCTAAAAAAATTTAACTGAAACACGTTCCAACCAATTTGTGTTGAATATATTGCTGGCAATTGGAACCCCGTTACATTTGCAGGTAATATCCAAACATTCCTTTTTGGTGATTTGATTTATGAATCCTAATCAATGCATATTTTCTTCTTTGGCTTTTAATTTCAATTTTCTTTCTCAAAGCAATACACATTTTCAGCAAGTTTGATATCATTTACTTATCATTTATCTTTTTATTCTGTTGTATGATTTCTTAGACAGTGTAATACTTCGGATTTTTACTTTCTCATACTTGACACAGGCACCTTGAAAACAAATGGAAATTTTAACCAGAAAATTAATACATAATACAATTTCTAAAATGAAAAAGATAAAGCTTAGGGCCTGAGTCTTTGTGTTAGAAGTTAGAACATTGAGAATTAGGGTTGCGCTGAGGAAGATGAACAATAAGAAATTGTATCGTCACTAGAGCTGCACCGCATTGAAGAATTTTTTTTTATCTTTCAGAGAATTTTTGCAAGAAATTAGATAGATATCCGATTTGAGGTATCCTAGATATTTTGGTCAAAAAGAAGAGCAGGCCAGGCTGAACTTATCATGCTAACTGCGTTGATCCACTCTATATTTCCCCTTATAGGATCAAATTGAGAAATATGTCCCAATCTTCCATGTTGTATTTACATAGAGAACCTGTGCTCTAAGAAAATGATCCACTCTATGGAATAAATGATCCACTCTATGGAATACTCAACAGTTTGACACTAAGTTAGCTAAGCTTAACCAATTTTCCATTCAATTCTGGTGCAATTATGTGATCACACATGACCATGTTATGTGAAAAATTTGGACCCTTAATTACTTTTTTTTAATATAATTTGATGGTCAGTATTATTTCCCGCACAATTTTAATTTTCTCTCTCTATGTATGCATTAATGGCCCAAATTTCATTAAAATAGAATTAAATACTCATATCTTCACATAACATGATTATGTGAGAATTAATATATAAGAGGATCCAAATCTGTGAATTGTCTAACCTTAACCATTTCATGGTCAACATATACCTCAACCATTTAAAGCACCTTTACTTTGTGATGTGGATCTTGGTGATACGTCATGTAAATGTAGTCAAGTATGCAATTTCAGCTATATGGTTTAGAAGATTTTTTTTTTCTTTTTAGAATTTTTGCTTTGTTTTTAAAATGATTTCAATGTAATGTTTTATTTATATTTTCATAACTATTTCTCATGAAGCAGCGCCTACTTAAAAACCGTTTTTTATTTTGGTACCATAACTTTAATCATTTGGTTTATTTCAATTGCAGGTCTTAGTGATAAAATGGTGCAAAAGTTATCCAAGCAATTTTACCTTAGATAGTTAAAGATTAAAATGCTCACAGCGGTGATCGAGGTGCTCGCGGTTGCTGCGAAATTTCCAACTATTACTCTTTCTCTAACAGTGGCCGAGACTTTGAGCCTTAGGTGGGCTATAGAGTTATCGGCGCATCTTGGCTTCAGGCGGGTTTAATTTGAGACAGAGTGTTTACCTCTTTTTCAGGCTTGAAAGAAGGCGAATGGAACTTTTTATTTATTTTCTATTATTCATGATTGTCATAGTGTAGTTTCATCTTTTGATCATGTTGATCTTTCTTTTGTGCGCCGTGAGGGAAACTCTTGTGCTGACTACCTTTCCCGAAACGCCTCTACCTTCTAGGATGTTGTCTGGATAGAGGAGGGTCCCCCGGAGTTGTCAAGCTTTTTGCGTTCAGATGTATTGGCTTCTTTGCCGGATTTGCTTTGATTTAATCTAATTTACTTATTGAGTTCAAAAAAAGATGAATATAATTTTATATTTAAATTAATAGAAAAGTAGATTTTAATATAACTCCCTTAGGTATTTACATATGTATAATACATTTAAAATAAAAAATATATAAAAATATAATAATTTGATAGTGAATAAAATATACAAATTAATCATGATTTGATAATTTGTATAAAAATATATGTACAAATATAAGTTAAAAATAAGATAAAAGTAATTTTAAATTAAATTTCACAATGTCACAATATAATTTCATGTTAAAAATGTACTATATCACAATATAGTCTACTTTTTGTACAAATTATCATAAGGTAAAAAAGTCTCATGAGGAGGAACACTTTACATGTAAAACTTTCATGATGGTAACAATATGTCGTATGGTGATTAGAAAACAATATATATACATATTATTAATAGTATGTATAAATCGTTATAACTATTTATATACATCCTCTACTCTACGGGATGTATCATATGAGAATGAAGCTTTTATGTGAGAGTGAGAGGAGTTATTATGAGCCATTACATTTAATGATGAACGGTCGAGATTAAAACATGAAGTCATGCAATTTTTAAAAAAAGTCACATGACATTTTTAATTGATCATGTGACAATCACATGATGATTAAAATCTTTTGATCTTGACCGCTTATGATTAGATCTAATGGCTCATAACAACTCCTCTCACTCTCACATAAAAACTTCATTCTCATATGATACATCCTCCATCCTCTATGTATATAATTACAACTATTTATGTTTAAATGACAAGTAAAATCTCCCACGGGGAGGAACGCTTTACATGAAAATGATTTCATGTTAAAACTAATTTAAAAATATATTTTTATATATAATTTAAGTACAACTTTCATGATTTTAATAATTTTTTGGCATCAAACAATTCATTTTAATAATTATAGGAGTATCTATATATGTAGTTGTGAAATGTGACAGTGAAATTATAATATGCTGGAATTAGAAAACATTAATATATATATATATATAGTTACAATTATTTGTTTAAATTACACGATAAAAAGCATATCTTTCTTGACACATCTTAGGTAAAAAAAAACATAAAAGGAAACGTTCGTCCTAGAATTAAAAAAAAATCGTTGTGTTGCATAAAAGAAAAAGTTTAACTATCTGTCTTGGCACATCCTTCTCATTTGTTGTCCAATCTAATGACGGGGGTGAATATGAGGTCTAAACATCTCAAAGAAAAAATTTGAGCTTACGATAGAGCATTTTATTTTACATTAATAGTCGGTAAAGTTAAGTCCTCAATCAATGACGGTGGTGTATCTCATTAATTCATTTTGAGTGGACAAAATTTTCAAAAAATTGGATGTTTATTGCCGAAAAAATGACAGCCAAAATTTGCGTAATTGTATATCTATGACACTCTTAACAAGACATTTCACAAATGTATCATTTTGGATATGAACCATATGCTTACAATTGTTAATCATTTATTAAGTGAAACAATTTTTATATTAGTTTATTTCGGTGTGTACATTAATGTAAAATGACATGTTTTAGGCGACAAACAAACAGTTTAGGCAAATCTTTGATTAAGGACATAACTAAGATGATTGATAAAGACAGTGGGGTTGCTCAGTCATTTAAAAGAGTAAGGGATTACATGACAACTGGTGACTCCAACAATTTTTGTCTTATAATATACAAAGGAAGAACTAAATATGCAAGACTTTACAATTTACCAATATGAAGTGATTGCCTTGATTGTTGGGGACTTTAACAATATAGATTGCAAACGGGATGTTGTTGTTAATAATACTATTATAGGTTAACTTACCAGGTTTTAACATGATATATATCCAATTTACTTATTTATGTTTTTTCAATTTTACAATAAATATGAAATTTAAGTAATTTATTCATGTATAGAAAAATAACAAACTAAAATATGGTGCAACGCAATAATCATCATATATGACATATAAGATGTATTAAAAAAATATAATTGTTGGTTAATTTGGTCATATATAAAAAAATTACTCCCTCTGTTTCTTTTTAAGTATCGTTTTAGAAGAATTTTTTTGTTCATATTTAACTGTCATTTTGATGTTAAGGTTACAATTTGTCAATTATACTCTTACCTTTTCAATAACTCCACTTCACATTTTTCATAGATTTTTTCTTTCTGAATAACTCTCATTCTCATTACCTCTAGAATTGGAGGTAAATGGTATGAGAGAGTGGAAAAAATTAACAATCCACTATCTTGGTTGGAGAGCTTTATGACTTTATGACTGGGACGTGAGAGGGTAGAATGGAAAATAACTCTAACAATCCACTATCTTGGTTGGAGAGCTTTATGACTTTATGACTGGGATATGAGAGGGTAGAATGAGAAAAAACTCTAACAATATACTATCTTGGTTGGAGAGCTTTATAACTTTATGACTAGGACGTGAGAGGGTAGAATAGGAAAAAAAAACTCTAACAATCTACTATCTTGGTTGGAGAGCTTTATCACTTTATGACCGGGATATGAGAGGGTAGAATGGGAAAAAAACTCTAACAATCCACTATCTTGGTTGGAGAGTTTTATGCTAAAACGACGCTTAAAAAAGAACGAAGGGAGTACTATCTAAATTATTGTGCAATGCAAGATTCATCATAACTAACGTATAACATATTTTACAAAAAGTATGGATTTTAATATATTTATTAATATATTAAAAAATAAAAACTAATTTCCGTGCAACGCACGGGTCATATCACTAGTAATATATAAAGTCCATCCACCAAAGTGGGCCACATTGTTAATTAATTTCCACATGTTTTCATTTCATTGGTTGTTACTATTGAATTTCCAAATGTCCTAATCTTATTGGTCCACATTAGTTAGTTTTCATTGGTCCAAATTAATGAGTCAATAAACCAATAAATAAATCATTAAATGCCACATGTTCACTACAAAAAAACTTGTTTTTAGTGGCACTATATTTGTGGCATTTACCAAAAACTGCCACAAACTGATTTTATTTTGGCATTTAATTAGAATGCCACTAATTTAAAACCTCTTCCTAACTAATTAGTAGCTATTTGGCAACAAACTGATATTACTCTGGCATTTAATTAGAATGCCACTAATTTAGGACCGCTTCCTAGTTAATTAGCAGCTATTTGGCAACAAACCGGTATTACTCTGGCATTTAATTAGAATGCCACTACTGCATTCCTAGTGAATTAGCAGCTATTTGGCAGCAAGTTTTCTAAAGTGGTCTTTCACCTAATTACTAGTGTGCTAGAGAGAGACTCTGCAAAGCTCAATTATCAAACATTCATTACTTAAGTTTCTAAAATCTCTAAAAGAGCACACTCTTTCGATTTCTCTCCCTTGATCATCGTTTTCTCGCCGCTTCTCCGTCTCCGAGCAAGGGTTTTCTTTCCGTCGTCACATTAGAACCCACTCCGGCGTCAAATCCTGAACCGTTTTGGAGATAACCATCTCAGGTGCAGAGGATCGACGACAATGTTGGTGCCATTCAGGAACTCGTGGTAGAGTTCACCGGCGGCGTTTTTGTCAGAGAAGTTGCTTGATTGAGCGAGGAGGGCGACGATGATGGCGTTGCAAACCGTGAACTCGAAGACAGGGTTGCGGCGAGGGTACAGAGGAAATTGGCGGAGACGTTATGAGCGAAGGGGGAGTCATGTTAGGGTTCAGGAAATTTGCAAAACGGTGATGCAGAGATCCAGAATGCGAAGGGTTTTTGAGATGCCTTTGAATGGTGTTGAGCTCCGTCGAGGTTCATCGTCATTGAAACTCGTCACTGGATTTTGTGCAGCTTTTTCTTTTGGTATGATTCGATCAACCTTTTTTCATGTTCTGATAGTCCTTATAGTTAGGGTAACTTGGAAATTTATGGAAATTTTGATTAACTTGAAAATTTGTGGAAATTGTTGGAACATGTTGCCTTGCATTTTGTCAAAACAACTGATTGTCGAAGCAGATGCCGTGGCATCTGACCTCGTGAAGCTAGGACATCAGTCCTCAGCTTGTGTTTCTGTTATGGGCCTTCTGAAGATTTGCTGAAGATATGTTTTTGAGTTACTTGAGGAGCAAGTAACTATTCCAAAAGGGTTTTAGTTGTTGGGTTGTTATTTGTTGAAACAATCTTTGTTAAAAGATTGATTTCTATCTTTACTTGTGCAATAAGAAACCGAATCTATCAAGATTGCGTTTTCAAATTGCTGTTATTGGAATCTGTTTCTTCAGCCCGTGCTAACCCTAAAGCCCATGCTACCGCTGCTGAAGTCTATAAAAGGATGAAGACCTATAACGTGAAGTGAACCGAAGCTAATAGAGAGAGATCAAGTGTTTTAGGGTTGTTCATTGTTCTTTATCCTTGTTTCTTGTGAACAAACTTTGCTCCATGATTCTATAAAGCAAAGTTGTGTTCTGTGTTCTTTAATTCTTCAAACTCTGATTGTTGATTGTTTGTTACCAATCACTGTGGCAGTGATTGAGAGAAAGGGAGAGGGACTCTCATACTTAGGTTGAGATACTAAGTAGAAATACACTTGGGTAGATTAGGAAGTGAACTATGAACTGTGGTGTTCATGAGTGTCTGTAATTCCTGAATCTTGAGATAGTGGATTTCCTTTCTTTGGGTGCAAACCCTCCAGACGTAGGTGAAGTTTCACCGAACTGGGTTACCAATCTTCTGTGTTCTACTTTATTATTTTTCTGGTTTTGTTACTGTTAGTCAGTTGCCGAACCGGTTGTCCCAGCATCGCGTTCGACATCTGTCCTGTGCGAGAACTGTATTTACAATTGGTATCAGAGCAGGCACCCTACTCTGTTGGGTGAGCTCCAGGGAATATATTCTGTTCTCAAGGACAACATTATGGATGCAAGAAGATCAATTTATATGCCACCAATTTTGGATGGTACCAATTATGACTACTGGAAGGCTCGAATGATGGTGTTTCTCAAATCTATGGACAGTATAACATGGAAGGCAATAGTCAAGGGATGGAAACATCCTGTGATAGCATCCACAACTGAATTGAAGCCTGAAGATAAGTGGACAAAGAAAGAAGATGACGAAGCTCTTGGAAACTCCAAAGCCTTGAATGTTATTTTTAATGGAGTTGACAAAAATATGTTCAGGTTAATTAACACATGTACTGTGGCTAAAGAAGCATGGGAGATTCTCAAGACTGCTCATGAAGGAACATCAAAAGTACGTATGTCAAAGCTTCAACTTCTTACAACTCAGTTTGAAACTATGAAGATGAATGAGGATGAATCCATATATGAGTTTCACATGCGAATAAGGGATCTAGCCAACTCTTCTTTTGCCCTAGGGGAACCAATGTCTGAAGAAAAGTTAGCAAGAAAGATTCTCAGGTCTCTCCCCAAGAGGTTTGATATGAAGGTAACTGCCATTGAAGAAGCCCAAGACATCAGTAACATCAAGGTTGATGAACTCATTGGTTCCTTGCAAACCTTTGAGATGTCTCTTAATGGTAGATCTGAGAAGAAGGCGAAGAGTATAACCTTTGTGTCCAACACTGAAGAAGATGAAGATCAGAGGGAGAAGGATACTGATGCAAACATTGCAGAAGCTGTATCATTACTTAACAAAGCGTTGAAGAGTTTGGGCAGAATGTCAAATACAAATGTCCTGGACAATGTGTCGGACAATGTGAAGAATACTGAATTTCAACTCAAAGACAAACATGAGAATGATACAACCAAGGCTATTCATGTAAAGGCTCTCATTGAGAAGAGCTATTCTGATGCTGAGTCAAGTGATGGTGATGAGGAAGAACTAGTTGAAACCTACAAATTGTTGCTGGCTAAGTGGGAGGAATCATGTATGTATGGTGAGAAAATGAGAAAAGAAGTCAAGGATTTGATTGCTGAGAAGAAGCAACTTCAGAGTAATAACTCCAGTTTGCAAGAAGAAGTAAAGACCATCAGCAAGTTGCGTGAGGAGAATGAGAAACTTCAGATCACTAATGCAAAACTGCAGGAGGAGGTAACATTACTGAACTCAAAGCTTGAAGGTATGAAAAAGTCTATTCGTATGATGAATAAAAGCACTAATGTGTTAGAGGAGATTCTGGAAGTTGGGAAAACAGTTGGAGATATGGAGGGGATAGGCTTCAGCTACAAGAGTGCAAATAAGTCTGCTTCATCTGAAAAGCAAACTAAGCAACCAATGTCAGACCCAATGTTGCATCATTCTGTACGACATGTGTACCCTCAGTTCAGAAAATCCAAGAAATCTACTTGGAGATGTCATCACTATGGAAAACTTGGTCATATAAGGCCCTACTGTTACAAGCTATATGGATATCCTCAGTCTCATGATCAACCAAGGACTAATCCACAAGTAGCTCCAACAAGGAAAGAATGGAAACCAAGTGGGCTTAAAGAGAAGGAGAAGAAAGAGATTGTGAAGGCTCCTAGGCATTTTCTCATGACCAACAAGGATGTTGCTCTTCTTAAATCTCAGAGTTCTGGTGTAGATGTTATGAAGGAATGGAGGAAGAAATTTGTTGCTGCAAGTTCTCTTGAAGGTTCAAATGCACCATCAACTGTTCATGCAAGCATAGGTGAATCTGTAAGTGCAGATCCTAATGCTATTGTGCCTAGTGTGATTCATGAGATATCAGTTGAATCTGTTTCTGTTCCAAATGTTGAACCCCATGTTGACACATTAGTTGAGACTACTTCAGATGTGAGTATGGGGCCCTCTGTTGGAAATCCAAACCCCATTGTTGACACATCTGAACTTGATCTCCAAATCCATCAATCTACCTTGGGTTCTGAACCATCTATCGTTTGCAAGAAGTCAGTTGTTGAAAGTGTTCATGAATTGTTGTCATTCTGGTCTTAGAAGTGATGGGTTGTTTATGCTGTGCTACCTTTGCCAAATTTGTGCTAAAAAGGGGGAGTAGTTTTCAGACGTTTGTGATTTAGAAGTTTGTGATTCAGATGTTTGAGTTTTCAGAAGTTTATGTTTCAGATGGTTTCAGCTGTTTTGAAGTTTCAGAAGTGTGTGAACAGTGTTTTCAGAAGTTGTTTATGTTCAGAAGCTTGTGTTTCAGAAGTTGTTTATGTTCAGAAGCTTGTGTTTCAGAAGTTGTTTATGTTCAGAAGTTAGTGGTTCAGAAGTTGGTTCTGTTCAGATGTTCGCAGATCAGAAGTTTGTTTTGGTTCAGATGTTTATGTTCTCAGAAGTTAGGTGAAGTTGCTTCTGTTTCTACTGTGCTATGTGTGTTCTGATAGTGTTAGCTCTGGTCTGAAGACAAGTTTCAAGACGATGGCTATGTTTGTTTTCTGAAATGTTACTTCTGATGAGCAGTATTTTCTTCTGATGAGCAGTATTTCTGATGGTGCTTCTGATGAGCAGTATTTCTGTTAGTTGTTCTTCTGGGTATGTGCTGCCAGCTTCTGATGGTAGTATTTCTGATACGATGATGTTCAAGCTAATCTATTTTGGTGTCATCATGTGCTAAGGCTGATTGTACCTTTGGTTTTGTGTTTGTGCTGCTAAGTGGTTGTTCCGACTATGTCTTCTGAAGTATGGTAGTTGGTTGTGTAGATGCATCTGTTTGAGGGGGAGTTCTGACTAAGGGGGAGAGTTTTTTCTCTAGTTTTTATCCTCTCTGATTGTGAGTTGTTTTAGACAAAATTTGACAAAGGGGGAGATTGTTGGAACATGTTGCCTTGCATTTTGTCAAAACAACTGATTGTCGAAGCAGATGCCGTGGCATCTGACCTCGTGAAGCTAGGACATCAGTCCTCAGCTTGTGTTTCTGTTATGGGCCTTCTGAAGATTTGCTGAAGATATGTTTTTGAGTTACTTGAGGAGCAAGTAACTATTCCAAAAGGGTTTTAGTTGTTGGGTTGTTATTTGTTGAAACAATCTTTGTTAAAAGATTGATTTCTATCTTTACTTGTGCAATAAGAAACCGAATCTATCAAGATTGCGTTTTCAAATTGCTGTTATTGGAATCTGTTTCTTCAGCCCGTGCTAACCCTAAAGCCCATGCTACCGCTGCTGAAGTCTATAAAAGGATGAAGACCTATAACGTGAAGTGAACCGAAGCTAATAGAGAGAGATCAAGTGTTTTAGGGTTGTTCATTGTTCTTTATCCTTGTTTCTTGTGAACAAACTTTGCTCCATGATTCTATAAAGCAAAGTTGTGTTCTGTGTTCTTTAATTCTTCAAACTCTGATTGTTGATTGTTTGTTACCAATCACTGTGGCAGTGATTGAGAGAAAGGGAGAGGGACTCTCATACTTAGGTTGAGATACTAAGTAGAAATACACTTGGGTAGATTAGGAAGTGAACTATGAACTGTGGTGTTCATGAGTGTCTGTAATTCCTGAATCTTGAGATAGTGGATTTCCTTTCTTTGGGTGCAAACCCTCCAGACGTAGGTGAAGTTTCACCGAACTGGGTTACCAATCTTCTGTGTTCTACTTTATTATTTTTCTGGTTTTGTTACTGTTAGTCAGTTGTCGAACCGGTTGTCCCAGCATCGCGTTCGACATCTGTCCTGTGCGAGAACTGTGCAGTTATATGTGGTTGTTTTGACTTTATAGACATAGTTCAATATGCTTTGGTTGCTTTTCATTATTTTTAGAGATCTAGTAATGTGAGCTCAGATAATTTCTTTTTAAGTGATTACTTGAACTTAGTGATACGGTATTTGTTAAGGAGCTGCACTAAGAATTAATTTCCTGAGGGGGAAAGTATGATTTGTAGTGATCTTAGGTTACACAAGTTCAGCTTTGATATTTTATGATTGATCCTTTTCCTGTTTTTTCATGACTTATGAGCAGGTGATCCAGTGAATAATTCGACAGTGTTTTTCCTATGTCACTGATATTTTCTTCCACAGGAAAATAAACTTCTTTTGGAACAGAGTGGGCCTCATGTTACAAGAATTTATGTCTTTGAGGTGAGGTAGCCTATAAGAATTAAGAACCTTATCTTTTCTTTGATTATGCATTTGCCTGGAGTAAGCATTTTTTTTTCTTGGGTGAGGGGGTCAAAGTGAGTTAATGCCTTCATGCAAACATGAAGTAAAGTTTGAAATCGTAAGCTATGCCGCTCCTGCTCTTTTATTAGGGTATATTTATGCTGCATTTCAAAAGTAGGGGGCTTTGTACTCTATTAGCATGTTTGACGAACGGGAGAGACTTTTGTTCATTTTAAAGAATCCTAGATGAGTTCAAGATTGCTGCTGTAACACAATTTGGTTCAGGATGGGTTTAACTAGCAAAGAACCACGGGGGCATGAGTTTGAATCTTTCAATGAATATATATTAGTTTTGTAGATTTTGTTTTATTTAACTGCCGTAGTCTATAATTGTCATGTGAAACAAAAAAGAGTAAAATTTGCTTTCATTGTTGATGATATGATCATGAGTTTCTGGATTTCAATATTCTTCCTCTTATCTTTCTGATTTCTTTTTCCCCCTCTATGATCTTCCTTTTGAAAAATAACAGTGCTAATGCAATAAAGCAATCAAGGAAAGTTCTGAATCAGATTCCTGGGAGAGCAACTGGTGCATACAGTCAGAGTGAGGCAGTAATTTTATAATTTTTATCTACATTATGGTTATATTAGTATCTAATATATGTGTACTTGAAGGGCGTATCATCATCGTGGAGAAGGTATATATGTGTACTTGAGTAAAGTCGGATTTGGTCTTTATGTTCGATAGAGTTTTGAAAGTTTTATGCTTCTTTCCATTGTCAATAGGTCCTACAAGGTACTCTTTCCAGAACCATTGTAGTGTTGCAAGTTTTACTTGGTACGGTGCAGCGATTGAAATGGATAATAATATTGAAACTGATTATACTGCGGACGAGGTAAACCATTGCAGTGTTGCCCTATTACATGTATTCTTTCGGTGATAACTTGGAAAGAATAATTGATAAAATCATTGCAACTCTTTTATTGCAGACACCCATGGTTAGCTATCTAAATGTGCATGCTGTGTTAGAAGGAAGAAGAAGTCGAGCTAAGGCTTCGTCTTCAGATGATCCGGAGTCTTCTCAGGTAATTTTTTTTGTCTCTCACAATTAGCAGATTGGGTGTTTGCTTTTACAAAATTTGTACGGTTTTATATACTGTTGGTAATACATCTATCTGAACTGTAGAGTATTATGCTTTCTTTTAGATAATTAGCAGATTGGGTGTTTGCTTTTACAAAATTTGTACGGTTTTATATACTGTTGGTAATACATCTATCTGAACTGTAGAGTATTATGCTTTCTTTTAGATAAAGTGTGCTGAAGTGTTTCTATGTCTCAAAGGGAGCCTCCACCCTTGGGTTGTATGTCATATGTTTTTAAGTTTATTTAAGTTATGATTATTATTTTATACATGTAACCATACTTATTTTACTGTATTTTTGTGCTGCTGATTCAAAATAAGTTAAGTTAATGACATGCTATCAACTCACCCAAATGACATGTAGGAGCAGGTGGAACAAGAACTAACTCAAACCAACAATTTTACGATGAACCGATTGAAACTGCTGATCATGCAAAAGGATTTCACTAATGTTAGTGAGGTTAGTCATGTTTGCCACTAGTTTGGAAATTTAGTTTTGAATCCGGAATGTTTTCCTTTCTATTTCTCATTGAAGTGATTATTTGATTGGGTCCTTGCATCCACAACTATTCTCTCATTTGTTATCACCTAGCATTGGTTTTTTTTAGGATTTCAGCTACAGATTAGAAATTTGACATATGCCTACTCTTTTCATTGCAGGGTCAATTGATGGCAATATAGATACAATGAAGAAATGTCTAACAATATTTGAGTCTTTATATCTTTATGTAATTGGTTAGCTAGTGTTGGCTGTTTACATATATCTTCTTCTAATCGGTTTATGTATTTTGGTGTTTCAATCTTTATGTACTCAAATTCAATTGCTGGAACCATATATGTCCTTTCATGTTCATGCCCATTTGTTTATTTCTCTTGTGAAGGTAGAGCTTATATTGATTGTTAAAAATATTTTCCTTTTATTAATCATTTTCTCTATAAAAGATAACAGGATTTCATTTTCAAAAAAATAAAATAACAGGATTTCAGCTACAAAGTATAAAAGTATGAATATATAAGTAAATAAAATATTATTGATAAAATGAGGCATATATGTAGTTTGTGGCATTTAAAAAGATGCAAGTTTCAATTTGTGGCATTTAGAAGATGCCAGAAGCATTTGTGGCATACAAAAACCGGCATTTAAGCAAAAAATGCCACAAAACAGTTGTGGCACCTGTAATAGAGGCACTTAAAGGTGAATGCCACTAATAACACTTGGGGCATTTAATAAATGCCACAACTTAACAATATCAATGCCACTAAAAATACATTTTTTTGTAGTGGTTTATGCAATACGTTTTCAACACCAAATTTGAGCATGAATCATCATTTTGCATTTATTTTTAATGTTTATAAATGGAAATTTTGACAAAATTAATTGAGCACAATCAATAAATCAACTCAAGAAAATGGCTAGGTGCACTCTTTTTCAATCTGTTGTTTCTCTCCTCTACTTATGCGGGCATCATTTTTTTTCAAATGTCAAAATTGAAAGGATCTCAGATATCACAACTGATTCATCAATGTTGATATTTCTTCCCTATTTTTTTCTCCTTGGCCGCCTATTGCTTCTTGGTTCACGGTTCCTCTCATCTCCGTCGCGGTTGCTACATTCAAAATTATAATTTTGGTGTTTTATTCTGATGATCGCTCTTCCTCGCAGTAAGACAATAAGGTACTTTTTTTTATTCTTTCCTTTTGAATCTCAGAGCCATATTCTTTTTCCTCTGTAATGAATTTTGCACTTAAATACTTGTGTTTTATTCTCTATCAATGTCAAACTCATTGTTCCTTTCATCTCTGTTCTACCTTTTGCATCCTTCCTTCCCGTTGTGCCTGTTCAACTTTTTCAATTCGCCATGGGTTCAGCTTCCTTTCCAGTTTCTACTTGACCTTTACAAGAAGGCTGTTGTGGAAGGAATAGCAAAGGTTCTTTTTCTAATCTTAATTCTATGTTTCACTTTTAAGTTCTTAAAATCTTCTAGACAATTGACATTTGGTTGTGTTAATAGGTCAAAGAGAAGGAATGCCTGCCGGCCCCATATTGTTAAGGATCTAGCTTATCCATGCTTTTAACATTCAACAAAAAAAAGCTTATCCATGCTTTTAATAATGCAAAGGACAATTTCTTCTGGTCCCATAGGTAAGGTGATCATTCGTGCTTTAATATCAATTATGCAAGCTGCTTAATTATTCATCACAGGGTCTGTTTATTCTTTATCAAATTCATGAATATGTCATAAAAGCTCATCATCGACGGTTAACAAATTGCTTATAAGATTGACATTTGCTAGATATGTTACTCTATGTAACTATGTTTCTTTTATAATTGAACTTTGAGTAATTATTATTTTTACATTCATATTTTTTTTTTGGAAGGCATTTTTACATTCATATGAGAATGATTTTTTTTATTTGCAGATGCTCACAAGCTAAGAAAGCTCTTGGAAAGCAGTACAAGAAATGATACAATATTAATAATGTAAACAACTGTGTGAATCTCACTCACTCACATCCTCTCCCCCCCCCCCCCCCTCTTTTTTGTATGTGTGTATGGAATAATTTTTTTTTATAATTTATTAAAAGATTGTCATTTTTGTGTGTGTAAGTTATTCTGATTCTTCGTTATGATCTTCTACATGAATTACGTTCTTTAGCATTTACTATGCAATCAGTTATTTATTTTTCTACATTATGGGGGCAGCTATGAATTCTTACAATATTTAATGAGAAATTACCTGCTGGCCTTTGCCAAAATCATTTCATATCTTAATAATATATGGGGAAACGATTCGACATGGTTTATGATTACACTGATGATGTTGCCATCTACCAAATTGCAGCACAGATCAATGCGCAGAGGTTTTCATAAGGCAGCCGCGGTAGTTTTGTGGGTGTTGCTTGTGTTCTTGGGGTCTATGATGGGTTTGAATTTTTCCTTGGAATCTTAGTGTTGTTTGTCTTTAGGCTTGGGGCTTTTGTCTCTCCTTTGGAAGCTATTGATTTTTTTTTTGGGTTGGTTCTGATTTTTTTATATCTACTTTTCCTCTTGATGTGGATTGCATATCTCTTATTCCTCATCAATTTATAATATTATTTTGCTTTCGAAAAAAAATATATATAACTCATCCACCAAAGTTGGTCATATTGTAACCTAAATGCCACATGTTTTTGACCTATTGGTTCTTACCATGATTTTCCACATAAATTATGAAATGAAAACAATAAATCATGTAGATCACACATAAGAATTTGAAAATAAAGCTTGCAATCCTACAATTTCTCATTTCCGTTTAATATCTCCTTTTTTTTTTCATCAAGTATATTCATTAATTTGTAATTTTAATTAATTACACTTACAATTTTTTGTAACACATGTTTTTTTCTCTTCATATTTGTAACACATGTTTTCCAATCCCATCAACAAAACCAAATTTTCATTATCATGAAATGATTAACAGCTTTTTGAAATAATAAATTTTACTAAAACTATATTTTAAAAATAGTCTTTCATTAAAAAATATTTCAAATATGAAAAATCAAACACATATTCTGAAAATCACAAAACCGAAAATATATGATACATAAAAAAATCAAATATTCTAAGATATTATATATAATTGGAGTCCTTTTATTTTAATTATTAATATATTAAGTTTTAATAAATAAAATTTGTTATAATTTTGAATAAATTACATTGGAATGAAGGTTACCTACTCTCAATTTTGAATAAAAAATTAAATACATTTGATATTTCTTAAATACTTTTGATTCAAAAAAAATTAGTAATTTTAAGTTTATATTTAACGTACATTTTTTTTTGAAAGTTTAGTTAACATACATTTTTTGAAAACATAGGCATTTTTTTAAGATTCAAATTGAAGTAAAAAAAAATTTTATTGTTTCAAATCAGCACCAATATTTTTGAATTTTGAATTTTTCAACGATATTCAAAACAAATAAAAATTTCCTATTTTAGATATCCAAAATTAATGAATAGACTTAATTACAATTTTCAAATACAAATACAAAATTAAAAATCAAAATTCAATATTTATTTTAAATTTTAATATTTTCAAATGAAATGAATATATATATATATATGTGTGTGTGTGTGTTATCAATTTTTGTGCATCATTAATTATTTAATTTTAAATTTTCCGAATTAAAACAAATAAAAAATTATTTCCTAATTTAGACCCAAACCATTATTAACGAAAAATAAAAATTCATTTTTCTTTGAATTAAGTCCAAAATTGTGATAAATGCCAAAAATAGAAAATTTTGCTTAAATGCTCATAATTTCTGATTGCTACATAAATGACACATATAAAATGTCAAACAAGATACCGTGTTTTATTCCAATTGTTGAATGACTTGATGCAAGTAATATTCTCATTGATTAGACGCTCATAATTGATGCCATTTTTTTCCAATTGGTGAAGTAAAAGTTTGATGGGTATATTATCATTCCTTTTTAAATTTAACGAAAATTGTTAGTAACTATACATGTCAATCACGGTCAAATATAAACATAACCATTGATATCGTGTTTATTTAGAGAAAAATATTATCTTTTTCATTCACATTAGTGACTTCAGAGATAACACTCTATGAATTCAATATTCGAATCTATCATCAGAATCAAAAGGTTGGAAGATAGTTGTTAGATTACTACGACTATGGAGGGTCTCTAACGCAAAGCAGTCTGATCAACCTGACTTCATCGAAATGCTCCTCATGAATGCTAAGGTTTGTTTGAGAAAATTCATATTTATTTTGAAAATCAATATTTTTGTAATTAGATGTGAATTTTAAACCAATATCGAGATTAAAAAAATTATTTACTAAATAGATAAAAAAAAATTATTGTGCATCATTGATTTTTTTAATTTGAATTTTTCGAAATTTATACAAATTAAAAAATATTTTTATTTTAGACTCAAACCCTAACTAAATTTTTTACCATTTATAATTGAAATTGATAACGGGTATGTTATTTACTACAGTTGTAAGAATATTAATGATGAATTCAATTTTTGGGATGCATGTTGACTTCTCTTATTAGAAGGCATTCTACACCATAAAAGAAAAATATTTCATGATCCAGGTATGTAGGTTTTCAAGTTATATTATTAAGATTTGAAATGTTGCTATAATAATATGATTATTTCTTGAGATGTAATTTAAATGAAATTCAAAAATTTAGAAAATCACGTTGCGCATGATAATTATGCAAAATGTGTGAACATTATTAGTTTTATTCGAAACAGTTAAAATACATTAGTTAATCTTCCTTCTCGACTGTTGGACTACGAATCGCACATGCTGATTTGAAAAATTTATGTATCATTGAAATTGAGAAGTCGCTCCAAATAAATGGTAGGTCATTAAATGATTACCCATCTCTGTCATCTCCAGAATATGATGAAGTTCTGCAATTTGATAATAGATTTATTGTCGATGAACTAAACTATGACAAAGATGCATTAAAGGTACAATATGAAGAGTTGCTTAGTATGCTTACACCTGAGCAAAAGTATGTATATGATAAGGTTGTCACATCAGTGTTTTCAAACTCATGAGACTTCTACTTTTTATATGGTTATGGTAGAACCGAAAAGACTTTTGTTTGGAACACTTTATCTGCGTCACTTAGATCTAGAGGACTAATTATTTTTAATGTTGCTTCCAGCGGCATAGCATCATTACTCTTGCCAGGAGGCAGAACAACTCATTCTAAATTTGGCATTCTATTAGATGTTACATAGACCTCAATATGTAATATAAAGCAGAGAAGTCTACGAGCAAAGCTTCTGCTTGAAATAAGCCTTATTATATGGGATGAAGCTCAATGTTGAAAAAGTTTTGTTTCGAAGCTCTTTGACGTTACACTCCGAGATTTAATGAGGTTGAAAAATGAAGACAACGTACATAAACCTTTTGGAGGAAAAATAGTAATACTTGGAGGTGATTTTAGACAAATACTACCCGTAATAACTAGAGGAAGCAAACAGGAAGTTGTGGAAGCTACTGTAAACTCTTCATCATTGCGGAAGCATTTTAAAGTTATGAAATTGTCTAAGAACATGCGTCTAACCGCAACTGAGACGGCTGATGAAGCAAAATAAATCAAGGAGTTTGTAGATTGGATTCTTAAAATTGGAAATGACGATCATCCTGATTTCAGAGCATGAAAGTATGATGTTCAAATCTCGCCAGATCTGCTCATCTCAATTAGTCTCGACCCATTAATGGAATTGATTAAATATACATATTCTGACCTTCCACACAAAATGAAAGACTCGCAATTCTTTCAAGATAGAGCAATATTGGCCGCTAAGCTGGAGGCAGTTGAAATGATAAACACTTACATGCTTGGCATGGTAGCTGCACCATAACATGAATATCTGAGCTCCGACTTTACCTTGCGATCTGATGAGGATTCAAAAATCCGGGGTGAGTGGGTTACCATAGAATTTTTGAACGACACAAAAAGTAAAGAAATCCCTAACCACAAACTATTATTGAAAGTAGGTACTCCAGTCATGCTTTTGAGAAATATAGAACGAGCAGTAGGTTTACCCAATGAAACCAGTTTAATTGTGGATGAACTTGGTGAACGTGCTATTGGTGCAAATGTTATCACGGGAACAAATGTTAATGACAAAGTACACATTTCAAGAAGGAACCAAGTCCATTCTAATTCCAAATTTCCAATTAAATTCAGAAGATGACAGTTTCCAATTGCAATATGCTTCGCGATGACCATAAACAAAAGCAAGGACAAACACTATCTCAGGTTGGACTCTTCCTTCTGAGGCCCGTCTTCACTCATGATCAGTTATATGTACCTCTCTCTACAATACGCTCAAGAAAGGGTCTTAAACTTTGTATAATGGATGCAAAGATGACACCCGCGCGGGGTGGGGACATGGAGTGCCTCTCCACTCCCCATCCCCGCATCTCTTCTTTGTCCCCATCCCCAGTCCCTATCCCCGTGGCGGGGTGAACCCCACCTCCCCACAGGTCCCACGGATCCCCATTTGGATCACCAATATATCATTAAAAATAAAATAAAAAATACATAAATTTATACCTGGACCACATATTTTTTTACAAAAATAACATTTTTATCTTCATTAAAAATCTGTTGTTCAAACTGAAATTTTGAAGTACCTAATCAGCTACATTTATGATCCTTTATATTTTTTTTATTAGCTACTTGACTTTATTATTAGGGGTATTATTGAATTTTTACCTATGCACATGGGGCGGGGAGGGTGATCCCCACCCTTATCCCCAAATTTGTCTCTGGGGGGATTTCGTCCCCACCCCCACCCTCACAGGAAAAAAATTCTCCAAGATCGGGTCCCCAAATCGGGCAATCCCACAGGATCCCCACATGCAGGTGGAAATTATCATCCCTAACTGGATGAGTCGGGCAAACAACAGACCGGTATTGTAAATGTAGTGTTTAAGGATGTTTTTGAAATTGTTTGATATATACAACACAATTTCATTTATTTATTTCATTTTTCTCTTCATATATTATTATACGGTTGATTTATACACGATTGACTTATTTATAATTTAAATTATATATATGAAAACTAATTTCTTTATAAAAAAATTATCATAAAATTCCGTGCAACGCACGGGTTATTGCACTAGTTATTTAAATAGTTTCATTTTGATACACTGATAGGGCGGAGGAGCCACATGGTCATCCCAACCCTAAGGTTTCCTTTTTTCTTCTTATAATAGTATTATTTAAAGTAATGAATAATAATACATACACACCTCACTTTTTATTTCATCTTATTTTCACACATTTTTCTTTCTACTGCATTTTTCTGTCACATCACTCATTTCTACGTTAACTTATAAGGTGGAGGTGAAATTTATTTATCAACTAAACATTATTCGTATTGTTATTAGGGGAACCACTGCAACACTGCAAACAAAATGAGGCTGAAATCATAGCCTCTCACATCATTGGAGAAGAAGAGAAAACTTTCAAAAAAAAATATACATAGCCATTTCATTTGTGAAATGGAAGGAGAAGGGTTTTGTGTTAATGGGGAGGTGGGGTACCGAGAATTTCTTATTGATTTGAGCAGGACCGATCCCGACATTTTGGAGGCCCTGGACAAATAATAAAAATGGACCCCTAATAATTTTTTTAAAGAACATTATCTATTTAAATTGTAAATAGCATCAATAACTTCAAAAATATATGACTAACATAAACAAAACGTCATATTCTAGTCAATATTATCCAAAAAAAAAATTAACTACTTAAAAAAAGTCTCTCTCCTAGCATTTTTTCTTAAGGTGGAGGTGAAATTTGTTTGAACTAAACATTATTCGTACTATTATTAGAGGAACCACTAAACCACAACGCCAACAAAATGAGGCTGAAATCATCGCCTCTCACATTGTTGGAGAAGAAGAGAAAACTTTCAAATTTCTTTTTTGCATATCCATTTCATTTGTGAGGTGGAAGGAGAAAGGTTTTGTATTAATGGGGAGGTGAGGTATCGAGAATTTCTTACTAATTTGTGTATTTCTGGTTGATTTAACACTCATCATTCATCACATATATTACCTATCTTATATATTTGTTGGCACCTAAAAATAGGGAAATTTCAGTTACATGTGTCGGTTGTTGATTAACTAATTTTAATCGTCTGAATATGGTAGCTGGGTCAGTTGTTAGTTGTTGGATCGACTAATAATCGATCGTTAGCCGATGGATCGACTATCAACCATTCCTTAGTCGTTGGTTCGGTTGGAAATTAGTCGTTAACCGATGGATTGGTTGTCAATCATTTGTTACCTACTAGGTCGGGTGGAAATTGGTCATTAGCCGATGGATCGACTTTCGGTCAATCGTTAACCGATTTGGACCTTGAAAAGTAGAAGGTTGTTAGCCTAAATTCATTACTTGAGTTAAATTCCTAGATAGAGCATGTGCTAAAGGAGATACTGCAATTTTTGTTGATAACAACAAATCTCTACTTTTAAGGAAAGAATATTCTGCATAGATATTGAGAGTTTTTCTATAATTAATACTCTTTAAGTGATATTTTCGTCCAAAATTTGAAGAGAAAGTCAGAATGGATCCACTTATCATAAATAAAGGGGTTAATGCCAAGTGGAGGTAGCAGAGCCAGCCATTCAACTTGGGAAGTGAAACCCACTAGCTGATACTACGATTTTTGAAGGTTGTGACAGTATGTCATGATCCTAAGTGTTTGCATATGTGCTTAGTGCCTAGAGAACGTGGTAGACTTCATGGAAGGCAAATAACTGTTGTAATTATGTGTGATTTGTCTCTATAAATAGATGTTGGCTTAATCCTCAAATTAGTCCCTGTCTTTGTTTCGCCGTCTGAACCAGGTCCCTGACCGGAAAAATTTGTGGCATCAATCCCTCTTGTTCAAAAATGTTTGGAGCCAGTCCTCGCCGGAGCCCGGAGTTCCGGCGAGTGATGAAATGGCATGATGATTGTATTAATGAAGTTGATGTGGCTTTAAAAAAATTAAAAAATTAAAAAATTAATCAACATAAATTAAGTATTTCTAATCCTAACCCTAAATTAATTAACCTAATCTAATTTCCCCCCAATCTTTTCCTAATTCCCCCCAAATTACCCCAATTCCATCAATTGAAATTAGGGTTCATCACAGCTTCTCCTCTGCTGATCTTCTTCTTCCTCTCCCCTCTATTCCTCAATCGTGTTCATCTTCCTCTTCTCTTCTCTTCTCTGTTCCTCTTCTCCTCACCCATTCCTCTTCTCTTCTCGCGTTCATCTTTCTCCTTGTCTTCCGAAACCCAGCAACCCCAAATCGCGAAAAGAACCCAGATCCTTTGCAAATGGCGGTGCCTTTCTTGCGATCGGTTGCAGGTGGTGGTGGATTTGGGGTTCTAGGGTGCGAAAACGGTGTTCACAGATCCATCCTCTCTCTCACCCTCTTCTCCTTCTCTTTCTCTCATAAACTCAGACTGAGGGGTTTGAGGTTAAGGGTGGCGGTGGGGAGTGGATGGTGGGGAGTGGATGGGTGGTTTGGGTTTCAGTTGGGGTTAAGGGTGGTGGTGGGGAGTAGGTGGGTATGGTGGGAGAGTGAGGAAGATGAGAAGATGGAGACAATTTGTATCTCAGAAAAGAATCAATGAAGATTTGAAGAGGGTAGAAAAGTGATGATGATGATGGTGGGGTTGAGGTTGAGGGCTCCATGGGTTCTGTTCGCGCATTTTCTTCTGTTGATTTAGATGGGTTGCAGAGGAAAGGAATTGATGGGATGGTGGTATGCAACACCGTGAAAGGAATTGAAGATGGGTTGTAGAGGAAAGGAATTGATGATGGTATGCAACACCGTGATGATGAATGGAATTAGTTGATGATAGAATGAGTTTAGTTGATTTGTGTCTGTGTTGCCATTTCCTTTGATTTTAATTTGTAAATAGTTGGAAGATGTTTTGATTTTCTGGAAATAGAAGAAATTTTAGGAAAAGATTGGGGGGAAATATGTTTAAGTGAATTAAGTTAGGGTTAGGATTATAACAACTTAATTTATATTAATTAAATGTTAATTTTTTTTATTTTTTAAGTGCCACGTCACCTTTATTTAAACAGTCAGCATGCCACTTCATCCCTCGCCGGAGCTCGGAGCTCCGGCGAGGACTGGCTCCAAACATTTTTGAACAAGAGGGATTGATGCCACAAATTTTTCCGGTCAGGGACCTGGTTCAGACGGCGAAACAAAGACAGGGACTAATTTGAGGATTAAGCCATAGATGTTTGAGTCCTATTTGTATACACAACTCAAACAATCAATCAAATCTACAAATATCTCACGATTACTCTTCTCCTTTACTTTGAGGCCTTTTAATTCATTTACATTCTACTTTTTTGTAAGAAACATAATTGAACTAAGTGGAACTTTACTCAGGATACTTCTTTTTCTGAATTGAAATTCTAGCTTTTGATCATAAGTGTTTTACCCAAAACAAAATTCAACTTATATTATTTTTCCTTTTATAATTTTGAACACTGAACTCTTAGAACAATTTGATAAACAATTATCCCTAGGGTTCGATATCTTGTAATTACTTCAGGCAGTCTGTACGCTTGCGGATTGGCTATTGAAGATTTACATGAAAAATTATCATCTGTGGTTGAACTTGGTGATGAGGAGAAAGTGAAGATTGAAGGAAAAGGTGTTATAGCAAATGAGGCCACACGTGAGACTATTTGACTAAGAAGAATTTTCAGTTACTTGCAACAAAAGGTTGAAGATCTTACTCCTATCTTATGTGACAACCAATCTGCAATAACAATGTCCAAGAATTCAATTTTTCATGGAAGGTCAAAGCACATTGAGTTGCGTCACAATTACATTCGTGATATGGTGCAAAAGAAGGAAATTTATTTGGATTTCATCAACACTGGGGAGCAACTAGCTGATGTTCTTACCAAAGTGGTGTCTTTTGAGAAGCTCCAACAATTCAAGGATGTTATGATGATTACAAATTAAGATGAGGTGATAAATGATAGTTAATTTGTAATATCAATAGTCATGGTTTGCTACATTTTGTTTTAAGTCTACTTATGTATTCCCTTCATTCCAAAATGATTTTTGTTTAAGGAAATGCACATAGTTTAAGCCTTCATTAATTGATATAAATGCTAAAACGCCCGTATTAAAGTTAGGCTTTACTAAAGAGAGGAAAATGATAGTTATTGATTAAGTGATTAGTGAGAATTATGATTGGTGAAAATTTGAGGTTGTGGGTGAGAGATACAATATTAAATGAGGATATATATGGAAGAAGATGTGATAAATAGTCTTGAATTTCTAAAACAACAACCATTTTGAAAAGTATGTGAGAAGCTAAAACAACAACCATTTGCCAACACACACGGAAAAACACGCATTCATCTCTCACTCACACACAGAACAAACGCGAACTCTTGCAACTCTGCACCTCTCATAATCACTGCCACTCATCGCTGCGTCGTGCATCACCGCCACTCATCGTTGCGTCGTGCATCACCGTCGTGACTGAGCTTCAGAAACACCTAACAAGGCACATCATGTTCTCTAAACCCTGATTTCTCACTCCTTTTTCCTTTTTTAGATTCAACGTTTCTTATTCCTTTTCTCCTCTCACGCCAGATCCCAAGCAAGAGCTTGAACGCAACATTCACTACAGTTTTGAAGATTCCACCGATTTATCACTGGAATCTGAAATCTCATACGCAAATCAGAACGAAGATGCCACTGTAAGTTCAAATCTGAGCATTTTGCAATTGTATTGTTTGTTCATTTCTTGAAACTAAAAAAAATTGATGTCTTGAAGTGTTCATGTGTCAAAAACGATTTTCAGATTTGTTTTGGTTTGTCGCTGATGTATATGGTTCTCTTTCTCATTCATCTACATTTATGTTAAGGATTTGACAATGTCCTCCATGGCCTTCACATGATTTTATTTAAGCTTCTTAGGAGAGTTAGCCCTGATGACACTTTCTTGCAGCTTATAGCTAGATGAAATCACAAATGTGTTCAATTGAAGTGTAGATTTTTTAATTGGATGAACATAGAGATGTTTCTTTGAATTGAAATATAGATTTTTCCGGTAAATATTGAACATGTTATTGTAGAATAGTGTGCAATTAGGATGAATTAGCAAGAAAAACATTAAGATTTTTGAATTTTCTATTCCTAGATTTCAAAAGCAAGAGTTATCATGGTTGAGAGATGCAAAATTATTTCCCGTAACCTTATTCAAATTGATCCAAAACAAGTGTAATGTGGAAAAAAAAATGATAAGAGGAAACATATTTTCAAAAACGATAAGGTTGTAAATTCTCATAACTAATTCCACATCTATTCTATTTATAATATAGGAATTGAGAAGCGCGCAATCTAAAGCCGCCATCTCAACGTTTCTACCTCTAACAATTGTGTCCACGTCAGCAATTTTGATCACGTGTCAGGGTTGCACAGAGCTAGACAACCAGTAAAAACCTTATTTTATTCTTTCCAATTCTCTTGGTCGACAGCCTCACGAAGACGCAGCCCCTGCCTGCAACTACGACGACGGCGACGGCGACGCTGCCACTTCTTCCTCCGATGCCGCCAAATCGCTTTAACAACCGCAACCGTCACTCTTTCCAGCGATGATTTTCTGATCCAGGTAAACAACCTCACGAAGACGCAGCCCCTGCCCGCAACTACGACGACACTGCCACTTCTTCCTCCGATGCCGCCTAATCATTTTAACAACCGCAGCGTTCCAGTGTTGATTTTCTGATCCAGGTCTGTCGCTGCCTACTCTCGCCGGGAATAACACCACCGCCGTCTTCAATTTTGGTGGCCACCATGACAGCATCAGACTTGGACCGATATTGCAGCTCTCATTCTCTCTTTCATTCTCTTTGGCAGATGTCCTGCAACCTGGGAAGAACATGGTGGCTGCTGGTTATTGTATGTATGGAAGCTCTTGCACGGTATAATGAAAATCAACCAGTATCCCTTTTTATCATTTTTCTTGTGTATATTTTAAAATTAATTTTCTTTTTCTTTTTCTGTTTGGTATATCTTGCGATTTGGAAATCATGAGCTTCCTGTCTTCATTCTAAAATTACAATTTATTTTGCAACTTGTGTTAAGCACAACAGCAACAACTACAAGGATATTGGGAAATAAAGAAAGAAAGTAAAGGACAGAAAGAAGTGCTAAAAGTGTTCATCTTAATTCAATGGTTTCACTCTTGACCCATCTCTTGGTGACTTTATCCTGGTTCACACATTAAGGTATTACTCTGCTCACTCATGGATGTCGATTTTAAGTATTCCTTCTCTCTATTGTAAGATAGTATAAAAATTCATATAGAGCATAAGGAAAGTCCATACTCTGAATCCTGGAAGAAGAGAAATTCTCATTTTTCTTTGAAACTGAGACATGAATGCCTTATTTTGATAGACATTTTGTCCCAAGGAAGTAATGTTTGATAAGTCATCTTTGCAAATAAGTTATTATAATCTTCTTTTAACAGTTTTTTTCCCATACTATTTTGGCATTTTCTTATGTTCTCTTAAAAAATGTCTCTTCACAACTATTTAGTATGGTGCCAAAAATTTTTTTTGCAATAACATGTGTTTGGCTTGGTGAGTTTTTTTTTTTTAATAACTTCCTTTGTTATGGGGCAGTGATATTCTTGTGGCTGCATATACAAAGTACTCTTTGGTTTTCAGTCTCTCTCTGCAATCTACCTACAAATCTACAGTCTGAAGAGGACTGTCTGCCTCTGTCCAACTCCATGCAATGTTATCCTTCAACTCCCTTTCATAGAGCATCTCCACCAAGTGGCACCACTTTTCCTAGAACATGTATTTCACTTTAATGTTTCACTGAATGTCAGGTACAATTTCGTTTAACAAAAGTTTTACTTTCCAAAAAGTAATTGGTCATTCATGGATATCAGAGGTTGGTGGTATTGTAGAAGATGAAGTGTATGTTCTCATTGCAGGAGATGCTACATAGTAAGCAGAATCAACATTTTACAATTGACACCCTTGATGGGGGGCTTGATCAATTCTTTTGGCTGAAACAATTATTTTTCTATGGTGCCAACCTTTTATACTCTTGATGAATGACATGACTTTGAGAAAAAGAGATAATAGTGAGGTTTGGATTTGATACTCAAAGGTATGCAAGTAGGTTTACATTAAACAGATGAGTTTGGTATCTGCATCTTTGGGTAAAATTTTATGGTAGACATTTTTAAGAAAAAAAAATACATAGCAGAATACTTTTGTACCATACATATTCCAAATTAACTTTTTTTTTTGATAAAAATTTTCTGAAGTAACTGTTGTAACTAAGAACCTGAGAAAATTGATTCATATTATTAACGCAATTATTTTTCCAATAGATATGTATTGTAGACATTGCATCTACTCTTTAGCATTAGCTTGTATCTAGCACTTACATCAGGAGAAGTTATATACAAATTGACTTTTGATTTTTCTCAATGCTTAGAGGTAGCTTCTTTTAAGAATGTTTTCTCCATTCTTATAGATCTTTTATACCTTTCACTTTAACTTACTGCCTTTTTTATTTTTAAAAAATCAAGAAAAGGGACAGGAGGTCATTGAAGGGTGCCATGTCATTGAGGGGTGGCATAAGGATTCAAGCTGTTTTCAGTGTTAGATAAGTGAGGAAGCAGATTTCTAGCTCTTATATGAGGTATCCTTGTGAAGTTGTGATAGATTAATGGAACAAACTCATGTTGGTACCTCAAATAAAATCCCTCTACCCCTAAAGAATGCATTGGCTCCTCAAACTCTAGAACATCATACCCAATATGCACATCTCCAACATCAATATTTGAGAATGTTGTATTGGCTTGCGCCAAGTTGTATTGGCTTGCGCCAAGACAACAAATGATAGCAGTAAAACAATGTCCAATTACGTGAACCCGATTGAGCCAAGATAGCATTAGCTTCTGTGCCTTGCTGTTGGTTTCAAAAGAGTACTCGAACAGAGCAACTATTGCTTTTGTGCATTGCCAATGGCTTTAAAAGACTACTCCAACAAATAATCTCATATGCACCTACTATTTACCTTCAATATTGGCTTTGGTTCTATGTACACCAATGATGACATACGAGACAGTAGTGGGATCAACAAGAATAGTGGTTGAACGGCCTTGGGAAATGAATGAAAAAGGAGTGGTTAGTTTCACTTGACATCCATGGCAGAACATCTAGATGTTGTGGTTTTGGCGGAATCTCACTGATGAAACATTATGACGAAAAGCTCGAGCTTGGCGTAAAGCTCTTACATTGTAAACTGCTTCAATCTTGCAAGGACAAGAGTGATTTGTAGAGCATATATATCACATTTGCACTTCAATATGTGCCTTTCGAGAGGAAACAAAGCACCTCATAACAATGATTACTATTATAATAAATTTACAGTATATTGAGACAATTGTATCAGCCCGCGCAACGCGCGGGTCTTAGTCTAGTTAAATAGAAGTGTCCAAATTGAACAATACTTCCTTCTTGGCATTTTATCAAAAAAAAAATGGAGTGCAAGCTGATTTCTCCCTATTATAAGATTATAAAACATGTGTTCTATGTTCATAGTATTCCAATTTTGAATTCTTAATTTTCTGATTGGGGGGTTGTAATTCTTATCATGTTTGGTTAAGAGAAGGTGAGGTGAAATAGTCCCTTTTGTGTTTGGTTTATGAGAGGAGCGGGAGGATTTTAAAATAGATTTACATTAATTTTCCTTACTCTTAAAATACAGTATCAAGTTTCTAAAAATAATAATGGGTACTTTTGTCATACGAAATATTTCCCCTCCATCCAAACAGTACTTAGTCATACTTGTTTTTTTTCTAAAGCAAAACTTTATTGAATTGATAAAGAGGTCGAGAATCAAGTCCACTCGACAAAAGGACATAGGAACAACGCTATCCCAAAACAACGAAATAGAGAAACAAAATGAAAACGCAAAACCAATACAAAATGACAATCCTAAGAAAAACATCAAATAAAGAAAAAACCGCATGACTAATGTCATCAATCAAGTCTTACCTGTTAACAGCTGCTGTGTTGAACCCATATTTGAATTGAGGATGAATCTAGTTAAATAATTTGTATATCGTTATGCTATATTCTTCGGGTGTGAGTGTTTCAGTTGTTGTTATCAATATACTATTGTATAGCTTGAATGAGGTATGCAATAGGAGTTGCAGACTACATTATAATGTGTGTTGTTTCAAATCAATGTGGTTTTACTTGGTTTACTCAAAGTTTGTTTACTTGAATCTGGTAACTACTCCTTTTAAGTATTGTGAAAATATTTGGTGTATGTCTTTTTCACATTGTAATCTTGAACTCTCTCTCCTTATTGCTCTCACTCCCTATGTTGATTCTGGTCTGCAACAAAGTTTATGTTTTAAGTGTATCCCACTGCTTTCTTTCTTTCTCTTTTGTAAGGATCTCTCTCTAGTTCACAAGGTACCATCTCTCCCCTACTTTATTTCGGTTTCAACTATTAGATTTGATTGAAAAATTATGAGCTTATTCGTATATAAGTTGATTATTTTGTCCTAATTTAATTTAACATTCACTTGTTTTTCTTTTTAAACTTAGTTACACGGTCACCACAATGGATAAATCATGGATTGATATGCCGCAAAACGCAGTTGAATATCTTGAGGGGTTAGATAAGTTTCTAAATTTTGCATTTGAGAAGCGGTCAGTTGATGGTGTAATAAGGTATCTATGTCCTATATGTTGCTGTAATAAATGGGAAAGTAGAGATGTAGTGCGTGACCATTTGATTTGCAAGCAGTTTCCAAAAAATTATAAGGTTTGGATATGGCATGGTGAAACATATGAAAGTATAATGCTAAGGGACACTAAAGTAATATCAGAGCCACTGAAAAATGAAAATTCAGTACTAGACATGATTAATGATTTGTATGCGACAAATAGAGAATATGTTGCGAAACCCACTACTTTTGTTGGACCATATGAGTTTGGAGATACAATACCAAATGAAGACCATGGAGATTTTGATGATTTGATTGGTGATGCTAACCAAGAGTTATATGAAGGGTCTCAAAAGTACTCAAAGTTATCTTTTTTTGTTAAGGTTATATCACATAAAGTGCTTGTGTGGTGTCATTGATAAGGCACTAACATTAATACTAGAATTGTTGAAAGACACATTTGAGTTTGCAAAGCTTCCAAATTCATTCTATGAGGCAAAGAAGGTTATCCGCAAACTTGATCTTCATTATACCAAGATAGATGCTTGTCCAAAACATTGCATGTTGTATTGGGGAGAAGATGAACATTTGGAGAAATGTAAACATTGTGGAAAATCTAGATGGAAACCAAGAAAGAGAAAAAAAGGGTCTAACAAAATAGTTAGTGGAAAAAAGCTACCAGCAAAGGTTTTGTATTTCTTTCCATTGAAACCAAGGTTTCAAAGATTGTTCAGGTGCTCTAAAACAGCAAAGTCCATGACATAGCAAGCTTTGGCGAGTAACCCAGATGGATTGTTGAGACATCCAAGAGATGGTGAAGCATTGCAGAAATTTGACAAAAAGCACCCTAAATTTGCAGAGGAACCCCGAAATGTTCATCTTGGCTTAGCTAGTGATGGTTTTAATCCTTTTGGAGCTAAGAGCACTAAGAACAACATATGGCCAGTGATTCTAATTCCATATAATCTACCTCCTTGGGAATGCATGAAGCAGACATCATTTATTTTATCTATGATCATCCCAGGCAAAAAAAACACTCGGGGTATAATATAAGTGTGTACTTACAACCTCTAATCAAGGAGTTGAATGAGCTACGGGGTGAGGGTGTGGAAACCTATGATTCTTCATTGAATGAAATGTTCAGAATGTGAGCAGCTCTTATGTGGACAATTAGTGATTTCCTAGGACTTAATATTCTATCTGGGTGGAACACTTATGCAGCCTATGCTTGTCCAACATTCAATTTTTATGCAATCCCTTGTCAGCTAAAATATAGTAAAAAAAAATTTTCATGGGTCATCGGCGATTTCTACCGAGGGACCATAAATTTAGATTTATGAACCAGCACTTTGATGGCACAATTGAAGAAAGGGATCTGCCAAAGTTAATAAATGGGTCAGAAATTTTGAAGCAGCTAGATATTGACAATGACATAACTGTGTTGAAGCAGTGACAAAAGAAGAGTATGTTTTTTTATCTACCTTATTGAAAAGATAACATTTTACGCCACAACTTAGACATTATGCATATGGAGAAGGGTGTTTGTGAAAATGTCTTGTATACATTGCTTAACCTTAACCTATAATCAGTGCCAAATTCACCATGTTTTTCCATTATATTTTAGGCACTTATCTATTGTAAATATGAGAAATTTCTTATAAGTTAACTCTCTTTTAAGTAGATTATGTAGAAAATGATTTCAATCTCAATTTGAGTTGTAGGTTGAAGAGCTTTAGAGAAAGTGCATGATTTGGATGAAAGGAAGCTTTAAATAAAGAAATCCACCTAGCCCTTGAAGAATCTCACTCAAGAAAGTTGAAATATCAAGAAATCAACCTTGCTGCTCAAATCATGCATAACATGTGTCCCAGGGCGCTAAGCATCAAGTTGGTTGAAGGATTCTTCCTTTTGAAGAAACAGAGCGCTAAGCGCCCAAAATAGGGTTCTAACCATCCTCTGGCAGTGGAGACTCCTTCAGCATGAAGAAACAGGGTGCTAAGCACCCTGTCCAGATCTGCAACACTATAAAATGCGATTTGAGCCACAAAAACAAGAGAGAACGTAAAAGAGGACATAAAACTCGAGAAAAGAAAGAGGGATAGAGATATTGGGAGCTTTGTTACCTTCCGTCGAGCTAGGAACACGCCGACGACGGCACAAATCATTCATTTCTTCTCTTTAACTCTTGTAAGCTTGAAAGCTTCCATGGAAATGGATAGCTAAACCTTTTTTGTGTTGGGATTGGATGTAATCTTTTGACTTCTATGTATTCAACTTGATTCCCATATATGAATTTATATTTTATGTGATGATTTCAATGGGTTATCTTGCTCTTAAGGCTAGCTTTAGACTGATCGATTAGAACTTGATCTTTGGTTTGATCGCTTAGTGGAAACTTTGTTCTTGAATCTGAAATAGGTAAACTCATCGCTTGCATCTAAGTTCTAGGAATAGAATTAGTTCAAGAGTCTAAGAACACCTAAGTTTAATGTTATTTACTTGCTAATTTATTCAAGGAATTGATGGTTGGAAAGTAATTTGATAATCTTTGTCATTAGGGAACTATGATGAAGTTAAGAAATGGTGTGATGAAACCAATCATAAATCATGGTTTGTATGTGAAATCATAGAATACAACGAAGTTAATTGATGAACCCTGATCCCAACCATTTTCTCAACTTGTTTACAATCCTTTTTACTATCGTTTGTTGTGCATTTCCATGTGCTATTGATTGTTAATCAAAACAACCCTCAATCAACTTTTAATCCATTGTTCAAGTAATTCAACTAGAGAACGACGTTGTATTTTCAATTCCCTGAGGACGATAAAAGCCCTTTACTATACTATAATTGAATCTTGAGGGATTTGAAAGTGGTTCGGTAAAAATATTTCAACAACCTACTAACATTTATCTTTTTTGTTGAAGAATTTTTTCATTTTCAGATCCCAAAGTTAATTGCTAAGTGTTATTGCTTTCTTACCATGGGAAAAAGTACAGGAATAGCAAGTTGAAATTATGGAATTCTAAGGATAACCCTTGTTATTATAGAGAACAACTTATTGGTAATGTCCCTAAAGGAGTTCATAAAGATCAATGGTCATCATTTGTTGATTATCACCTGAAGCCAAAATATAAGGTATAATTCCTAGTTGTTTGTTATCTATAATTATCTTTCTAAGATTATATTTTAGTTAATATGTTGTTCATAAAATAGAAGTTATGTCAAAATAATGTGGAAGCGTGTAAAAAGCAAACAATTCCACATACCGGTGGATCTAAACTTTTATCAAGGAGACAACATGAAATGGTATATAACTCATGTTATGCCTTGTTAGGTCTTAATAGATTGATCTAATTATTTTTATTTGATATTTGGACTATATGAGTCACACACATATGTATAGGAAATAGAGGTTGGACATGCTATAAGTCGAGGGGAATTATATATTGCAACTCACAAGAGAAAAGATGGGTCTTATGTCAATGAGGAGGCAATGTTAATAGGGTAAGTTACAAAATTAAAGGTTTATTCCCCTGGTACTTTAATGGGAATTTAAAATCAAAATCTTGCTGTACTTTTTTTCAAGAAATAGAATCTTTGCTCTGTTGATTTAGAATAAGTTAAATTAATGACATGCTATCAATTTACCCAAATAACATGTAGGAGTAGGTGGAGCAAGAACTAAGTCAAACCCACAATTTTGCAGAGGTTTCCAAAAATGATGCTCTTTCCAAAGTTTTGGATCCAGATAGAGCTAGATGTGTGCGTGGATTAGGCTTAGGCGCTCTTCATAGTGTTGCATTTGGATCGACTAGTGGTATAGCATATAATAGCTCAGCTGAATTATCTCAATTGAAAGAAGAACTTAATTTCATAAAGACCAAGTTAGCAACTTCTGAAGAGAATATTTCAACATTGCAAACTATAATGTTTGCATTTATTCAAATGAAAGAAACAAATATCTCAGCAAACTTGGGTGCTTTGTTCGCGACTTTTACTCAAATGGTAATGTTGCTTATTGATTCAACCAGGGTAAATATGTTGCAGTTTTTAATTAGTACATATGTTTATTTGATGTGGTTTTAATTTTTGAGGACAATGCTAATGGTGGAAAAGATGCTTCCCCTAAATTTTATGATGAACCAGTTGAAACTTCTGATCATGCAAAAGGATTTCCCTAATGTTAGTAAGGTTAGTCATGTTTGCTACTACTTTGGAAATTTAGTTTTGAATCCTGAATATTTTCCTTTCTATTTTTCATTGAAGTGATTACGTGATTGGGTCCTTGCATCCACAACTGTTCTCTCATCCACACCTGTTTTAGCATCTTGTTTAACTATAGTTGCTGTTTGGGACTTGTGAAATTGGGGGAAAATGAATCGAGAAGAAGAATATCGAATGTGAGGTTTATTTGAGACTATATGTGGTTTTCCTTTTAGTATCTCACTAGGATTGAGACCCGTGCGACCGGGGCCTTTATACGTAACTTTATTTGTTTTTATGATTTAAATTGTATATAAGCAACTGACTGAACATACATTGTTGAATAGCTAAAATTAAAAGCTACAACAGAATAGGAATAATGTCACAAATGATATTATAATATATATGCATGAGATGGAACTCGAGATGCTTGTCGTTGGCAAGTTTAGAAGTTTTCTCCTTGTGCCTCTTTTCAAGAAGCTCTGTTTAGTCTTGGTTTCATTTTCATTTGTAACAAAAAAAAAGATGTCTTTTAGTACAAGACCACAATTTCTTTCACACCTCAATTTAAGTAGGAAAGAGTTTGAATCAGGATAGCGAAAGAGAAAGAAAAAAGAGCGAAAATATGAGATGAGATAGATGATAAAATTGAGAAAGATGAGAGATAAAAACAAAGTAAAGTAGAAAATGATTGGAAAAAAGATTAAGTGTAAATAAATCATAGCTCTTGGTACAATCGAGGAAAAATAACCAACAAAGCCTTAGAATATGTAACTAAGAAATTCAATTGCCTTTCTCAAAGGTTTAAAATATCTATGAAAGAAAAGGAGGTGGAGGAAAGAAAATAATGAGACCCACACATCAATAAAGTCCACCATTAACAAACTGTCGTATCAAGCTCTTTCTTGGATTATAAATCATAAATCAAGATAAGAGTTTTGGAGAAATCCTGTTTTTAGGCACTGCTTAAGATCACCATGCACCTAAAAAGTAAAAATAGTATACACATATATCTTTATATAATCAAATTGAACTTGTTAACAAAAAGAGACACAAATGTTCATCAAATTGGAAAAGTTTCTTTATGATTTGAAGGAAACATCATTGAGATAAATAGTTAATGATAAAAAGGAACTTATTTGATGTGCCTTGATATTCATGATGTCTTGAAAGTCAAACAGGATAATGAAAAGCTCTAGGAAATGTTAAGAGTGAGACATACATGACGTGCTATGCCAATAAGTAGTATTGCTCAAGGCATTTCATTTAGTTATAAGCTAGAATTATGCGTTAACAAAAATCTTTCAACTTTCAATTAAGAATAGCTATTCAAGACAATCTAGCAACAAAGCCATATAAGAAATTATAACCTAGATGATTAACTCTATGAAAACCCAAAACCCAAAATGTCAATTACATGATAAATCAATTCAGATCCCCTACCAGCTGCATCAAAACTAACTCATGCTAAAATTGGATCTACAAATTAAGATTATATTTCTTGTACTGGATTTTGTATAAAGATCTTCTATATCCCCAAAGCCATAAGATACCATGGATATTGCTTCTTCAAAACTGTGTACAGATTTTTCAAAAAGAGCTTTTTCCACATCAAAACTTTATGTTTTGCCTTAGAATAGTCCCTACATAAACAGTTAGTTTTCATTTAGCCATGTCATAAATACTAGTGTTAAGAGATTGAAAGCAAAAACATATAGTATGAGAAATCTCGATGCTCTAATTTAGTTGTTATTCCTTTTACATTCCTGTATCATTCCTTACTTATGAAGACACCCTCTCCAAAATCTCCCTCACTGCTTTTACTTCCCATCTTTTTTTAGTTCTTATGAAATTAGCAAATGATTAAGTTTGCCAATATGTATTGCCAAGGTGAAAATCATGAACCTACTATTCCTACCCTAAATTTGAAGCATTCATTGTCGACAACTCCTGAATCTAATTGAAGTTTTGCGGGGGTTCCAAATTCCTTGTACCGTGAAATAGTTAAATACTTAAATCACTTCTTCGTATAAGTGTGTAACACCCCGATTTCGGTGGCGTCACTTTAGTAACCGAAAGTAAACTTAATGCGGAAAAACGTGAATATATTTTTTTTTGATAATAACTAAGACAAGACTGAAATAGATAAAACCCAAAAGCGAAAAGCAACAGAACTAATGTACAATATATAATACAGCCCCCGCTGTAAGTAACAACCTCGTCACGAGTAACCTCCAGTGACGGAAAGAAAAGTGTAGCGCCCGTAGGCAATATATACAAACCAAATGAAAAGGGTGAAGTGTCCGCAACACCATCCCTCAAAACTGAGAATGAGCTGGCCCATCGGCCTGAAACAAGATCTCCTATGTCCAACCAACTCTCTGTGATTCCCGTAAAGAAACCACACAAAAAGCTATAGGTGGGAAACTACCCTGTTCCCAAAGAAAACAAATGATGTTCAGAGCTAAGACTCTACTCCTACGCTAATCCCATCTCGAGGAGCTCACACCAGCACTAAAACCTACATGCTAGCATGATCGTCGTCCGAATTTGAAATCCAGAACGACCTAGTCTATGTACACCATCCGTCCTCCTCTCGCAACCGCGATACGCTCCATTCCCGCATCTCAACTCTAGCTCTCCCCGAAGGATGAACCATCATGAATCAGCCCGCCGAAGACATCTGACAAAGGGCGTTTGTTCGCCAAAGCACACACAGAAGACGCGAGGGTCAACTCCAAAGAATTATATAAATAATACCACCAATAGATACCGATAAAAGATTAGCCACTTAGGCTTATAACTAGGGATTACATCCTAGGGTTGTATATTTCACAATGAATGTAAACAGCAATAAATCACAGTTAACATGCCTCAAGTAGAATTAACAAGTATCAAACACACTCAACAACTAAGTCAGTATGCATGTTGCATGAAATGATATGCAGGTTAACCCAGTCAACCAATATGCAATCCGGAACGGATGGACATCAAACGGATCAATCCTAGCACCAGAAACGGTGGGACCATTCTGCCCGCGTGCCTCTTACACCAAACATAGGTATGGACATCAACCGAGTCAATCCTAGCACCAGCAACGGTGGGACCATTCTGCTCGCGTGCCTCTGGGATGGACATCAACCGGATCAATCCTGGCACCAGCAACGGTGGGACCATTCTGCCCGCGTGTCTCTTACACCAAACCAAGGTAGCCAGATCAGCCGTAACCCGTAGGTCTGCCATTTCGGTCTGCTACTAAGAGTCACCTAGCAGTGCTCTTACGCGGAAATCCTGATCTTATAACCAATTTTGGAATCCGCCGTGGTCCGGTATCTCGCCGTGTTTAAACCACTTAATGAGTGCATGCAATGCAGTGATTAGCCAAACAACGTCTCCGACCTCACTCGACACGTCGCCACGTGTTCTAGCTAGATTAATGTCTCTAAAAGCTTACCCTAAGGTAAAGTCGATTCTGCGACAAAAGACACTTCTTCACATCAACAGGGTAGTCATGATGATTTCCAAATCATCCGACTCATCTCAATCCGATGGTCACAACTGCTCAACGAGCACAGAGTATCACACTCTCGGAAACTAACGGTTTCCCGGACTTATCCCAGGATAGCCCAACAACACATAGCTGCTCCAACAGCACAAGAGCATCAACATACTCAACACTCCTCAACTTCCTCGACACTTGGATCCGACGACACTTCTCGTTTTCCAAAAACTAAGATTTGCATCCGAAGCTTCCTTTCGAGTTTATTATCTTTAATTGAAGATTTAGAGGTTGTTTAATGTCTTATGAGTTTTTCTTTTCAAAATAATATCCTTTTTAGTCTTATCGCAAATCCTATAAGTTCTCGGGATCTACTAATCCCCAAAAGACTCCAGAGAATGTCTCGATCCATCAAACACCATAACAAGGCCCGAATCTCATTCGTCCTATCAAACTTTCTCAAAACTCTCAAAATAAAATCGGCATGACCTGCCCGCTATTCTCACTCCTCAGAATCACAGATATATGTGAAAAGCATAGTTAAATCAACACAGTCAACAAACATGTCATATATCAGCAAATTCTAAAATAACCACGTAGCACTTAGCATATAAAGCATGCATCACACATCCTAGATTACCCACATAGCACATAGCATGTAAGTCAATCTCAAAAACATAGTAGTAGATGAATCATCTACATTGTCAGCCGAAGCCTCAGAAATCATTTTTCCAATCAAACACAAACAAGTGCATAAACAGTAAATCAAGTCGAATGCGTCGACACCTAAAGCATTAGCTAATAGTTCAGTGAGTAGCCCTCACCTTAGCCAATTTGCATACTAAGGTGCAACTCTGATCCGATTACATCTTTGTTTGCCTGCGTCGGCTCGATTCCTTCCATTGTGTAGCTTCGATGCAAGGTGCTTCCGTTCATCGTACGAAAATCAAGTTTCTGAAACTTGTCGGCGAAGAGTCGCCAGAGAAAGTTGCGGCTCACGGGGTTGACGGAGGAACTGTCGCCGGAGACACAAAGGAAGGTTGTTCCTTCATCCTTTCGGGGCCAGAAACTCAACGGCGCTGTCCGTTTCCCCAAAGAGTCGACAGTTTGCCCAGAAAGTTCAGCCGAATGTTGACGGTGGTTATCGGGGTCATCGAATAAAATGACCCAAATACGAAATTGAAGATAGGGTTTTGCTCTCCTCACGGCAAGGATCGTAGCAGTATCCTCTGTTTTTCCATCGGTCGCCGGAGTTGACCGGAAAGAGCTCCCGAAGGCGGCAGCGACGGCGGTCGACGGCGGCGAAACGACGATCCGGATTATGGGTTTTGTTGTGGACGCCGCAAGGGTTCCAACGGTACTAACCTCGCTGTGAACGGAGGTCCGAGTACACCGGAATCGAAGGTCGAAGTTTGCGACGCCGGCGATGTCGGCGGTGGCGTTTTCACGTCGTTCTCCCCTGTTTTCTTTCATGGTTCCTTTGTCGTTTCTCTGTGCTTGCTTCGTGGCCATGGAGGTGGTGCTCTCGGCTGGAAAGAGGGACCCATGGTGGTGGTTCATGTGGTGCGTCCATGATGGTGTTGTGGGTGGCCATCGGTGGTGGCTTCGTGAGGAAGAAAGAAACATGGTGTGCGTGGTTTGCACGAAGGAAGAAACGTGGTGATGTGTTCGGCCATGAGAAAGGAAGCAGGTGATGATGGTGGTTGGTCTCGTGGAGGGGAAGAGAAGGACGTTGTGTGGGTGCTACCATGGTGGAGGAGAAACGGTGGTGATGAGAGGAAGGAGAAGGAACGTGATGATGGCCGTGTTCCTAGATGCAGCAAAAAGAAAAGAAATGGGGAATAAGCAGCATGGTTGTGTGTCTGGGCAGCAAGGAGAAGAAAAGAAAAAGAAGTAGTTAGAAGAGGTGAAGAAAACATAATATATATAGAAGAAGAAATTGGAAATGGGTCTGCAGAAGAAGAAGGAAGGGAAAATGAAAAAGTGTAATGAGAGAGAGGGATGTCGACAGAGTGAGTGAGGGAGGATAAGGATGTTTAGATATTTATGAAAGATATTTTGTAAACTGGTATAAATTGATTTAGACACTGAAGAATTTAGCTCACAGAGTTAAGAGAAAAATATATAATGGATATATAACTATATTTAAAATTATGAGGAACTTTATGAAATAGTAAAATATAAATTATGATCACTTTGAGCAAATTAAAATGATCATTGAACCAAGAAATGAGTAGATATTTATCAAAGATCGGATAAGGATGAATAGATATTTATCAAAGATCGGATAAAGATGAATAGATATTTATCAAAGATATTTTGTAAACCGGTACAGATTTGTTTAGATATCGGAGGATTTAACTCCTAGAGTTAAAATAAAAATATAAGAGTGATTCCTATTTTTCCGGCTTCATTCTCCGTGAATTCTAAGATAGGTTTTGGCGACAGAATTCCAAAACTCAACAGAGGTTTGCTTGTATTTTAGGTGACTAATGCAAAGTCGGTGTAAGACTATTTTACCCGATAAGTTACTTTTTGCGGTGGATGTCGGAAGAGAAAACTTCCTTCTGAAGAAAGATGGGAAACATCAGGAGAAATGGGTGTACGCTGTAGGATCACGCGCTTACCACTACGCCAAAACCAATTGGTGTTAGTGAGGGCGCAACGTTATTTGAGGGCGCAACGTTATTTCTTATAGCGTAGCAGACAGCGCCCTGTTTCGAATGCTACCTGCAGGCAGGATGCTGGCCCACCTGGACCCAACAATCCCCCCCCCCAGCACCTGCCAGCCAAACTAGCTGCACAGCATGCCTTCCGTGGGATTCGAACACGGGACCTGGCTCTGATACCACTTGTAGGATCACGCGCTTACCACTACGCCAAAACCAATTGGTGTTAGTGAGGGCGCAAAGTTATTTCTTATAGCGTAGCAGACAGCGCCCCGTTTCGAATGCTACCTGCAGGCAGGATGCTGGCCCACCTGGACCCAACATACGCGTGTGGAATCTTCATTTGGAGCTCCGAATAGAAAAAGTCTTCATCGTCGGTTGGTTCTTGGGTTTTTGAACTATCAGGGTTTTAGTTTCGGCAAACTTCCGATGATTGGAATCGGACGTTCGTAGATCCTAGAGTTTCGCCTCGAAACGATTGTGATACATGGATAAAGAAAAGTTCTAACATTTCTCTGAAGATTTTTGGACTAAATTCCTACAGTGTTCCAAGGGTGGAACATAGTTTGATTTCCTAAGGTTCTTGTCCTAGGTTTTAAAACGGATATTAGTCGTGCTATAACTTAAATCGACTTCGATACAATCCTTAGACTTTTCCTGAACTTTCTCTTTCATAAATTTATTCCATTCGATAAACTCTTGTTCAGGTTTTCCTTCACGATACGTCAAGCCTAATCGTGAATAGAAGTCTCTTCCACTTATTCCAAGCTTAAAAACTTGGGTCTTACATTACTACCCTCCAAAAAGAAAGTTTCGTCCTCGAAACTTAGGGTTCAGTAAAAGCTCCGGATATTATTCCTTGATCTTCTCCTCTAAGTCCCATATAGCATCGTCCGTGTCTTCGTTCCAAATAACTTTTACTAAAGCACTCTGCTTTCCCCTCGATTGTTTCACTCTTCTAGTCTCAATGTTGACCGACGGCGTCTCAACAAACATATCATCTTTCAGCTCTATGCTGTCCGGCTCGACCACTTGCTCCTTTGCTTTTGTTCGTCCAAAAGACAATGATAGTGAGACAACCAATTCATTCCTAGGATAACATCTAGGTTCTGTTAAGTCAATCAAACAGTTAGTACTCATCATAAGATAGCATCTAACATGCTATACAATATGATTAAGCAATAACTTCAATCAATTCTAAGCGAAAAATCGCTTGCAGACAATCAATTTTCACTCTTTGCAGAGTCACACAACCTAGCATAGAAGACCTATTCCCCAACAACTCCCGAAAGACTCGACAAGCTCTGATACCACAATGTAACACCCCGATTTCGGTGGCGTCACTTTAGTAACCGAAAGTAAACTTAATGCGGAAAAACGTGAATATATTTTTTTTTTATAATAACTAAGACAAGACTGAAATAGATAAAACCCAAAAGCGAAAAGCAACAGAACTAATGTACAATATATAATACAGCCCCCGCTGTAAGTAACAACCTCGTCACGAGTAACCTCCAGTGACGGAAAGAAAAGTGTAGCGCCCGTAGGCAATATATACAAACCAAATGAAAAGGGTGAAGTGTCCGCAACACCATCCCTCAAAACTGAGAATGAGCTGGCCCATCGGCCTGAAACAAGATCTCCTATGTCCAACCAACTCTCTGTGATTCCCGTAAAGAAACCACACAAAAAGCTATAGGTGGGAAACTACCCTGTTCCCAAAGAAAACAAATGATGTTCAGAGCTAAGACTCTACTCCTACGCTAATCCCATCTCGAGGAGCTCACACCAGCACTAAAACCTACATGCTAGCATGATCGTCGTCCGAATTTGAAATCCAGAACGACCTAGTCTATGTACACCATCCGTCCTCCTCTCGCAACCGCGATACGCTTCATTCCCGCATCTCAACTCTAGCTCTCCCCGAAGGATGAACCATCATGAATCAGCCCGCCGAAGACATCTGACAAAGGGCGTTTGTTCGCCAAAGCACACACAGAAGACGCGAGGGTCAACTCCAAAGAATTATATAAATAATACCACCAATAGATACCGATAAAAGATTAGCCACTTAGGCTTATAACTAGGGATTACATCCTAGGGTTGTATATTTCACAATGAATGTAAACAGCAATAAATCACAGTTAACATGCCTCAAGTAGAATTAACAAGTATCAAACACACTCAACAACTAAGTCAGCATGCATGTTGCATGAAATGATATGCAGGTTAACCCAGTCAACCAATATGCAATTCTAACATTTCTCTGAAGATTTTTGGACTAAATTCCTACAGTGTTCCAAGGGTGGAACATAGTTTGATTTCCTAAGGTTCTTGTCCTAGGTTTTAAAACGGATATTAGTCGTGCTATAACTTAAATCGACTTCGATACAATCCTTAGACTTTTCCTGAACTTTCTCTTTCATAAATTTATTCCATTCGATAAACTCTTGTTCAGGTTTTCCTTCACGATACGTCAAGCCTAATCGTGAATAGAAGTCTCTTCCACTTATTCCAAGCTTAAAAACTTGGGTCTTACATTACTACCCTCCAAAAAGAAAGTTTCGTCCTCGAAACTTAGGGTTCAGTAAAAGCTCCGGATATTATTCCTTGATCTTCTCCTCTAAGTCCCATATAGCATCGTCCGTGTCTTCGTTCCAAATAACTTTTACTAAAGCACTCTGCTTTCCCCTCGATTGTTTCACTCTTCTAGTCTCAATGTTGACCGACGGCGTCTCAACAAACATATCATCTTTCAGCTCTATGCTGTCCGGCTCGACCACTTGCTCCTTTGCTTTTGTTCGTCCAAAAGACAATGATAGTGAGACAACCAATCCATTCCTAGGATAACATCTAGGTTCTGTTAAG
Organism: Lotus japonicus; assembly: GCF_012489685.1. Taxonomy (NCBI): domain Eukaryota; kingdom Viridiplantae; phylum Streptophyta; class Magnoliopsida; order Fabales; family Fabaceae; genus Lotus; species Lotus japonicus. The sequence continues at coordinate 66,829,499 of NC_080043.1, forward strand.
TCAATCAAACAGTTAGTACTCATCATAAGATAGCATCTAACATGCTATACAATATGATTAAGCAATAACTTCAATCAATTCTAAGCGAAAAATCGCTTGCAGACAATCAATTTTCACTCTTTGCAGAGTCACACAACCTAGCATAGAAGACCTATTCCCCAACAACTCCCGAAAGACTCGACAAGCTCTGATACCACAATGTAACACCCCGATTTCGGTGGCGTCACTTTAGTAACCGAAAGTAAACTTAATGCGGAAAAACGTGAATATATTTTTTTTTTATAATAACTAAGACAAGACTGAAATAGATAAAACCCAAAAGCGAAAAGCAACAGAACTAATGTACAATATATAATACAGCCCCCGCTGTAAGTAACAACCTCGTCACGAGTAACCTCCAGTGACGGAAAGAAAAGTGTAGCGCCCGTAGGCAATATATACAAACCAAATGAAAAGGGTGAAGTGTCCGCAACACCATCCCTCAAAACTGAGAATGAGCTGGCCCATCGGCCTGAAACAAGATCTCCTATGTCCAACCAACTCTCTGTGATTCCCGTAAAGAAACCACACAAAAAGCTATAGGTGGGAAACTACCCTGTTCCCAAAGAAAACAAATGATGTTCAGAGCTAAGACTCTACTCCTACGCTAATCCCATCTCGAGGAGCTCACACCAGCACTAAAACCTACATGCTAGCATGATCGTCGTCCGAATTTGAAATCCAGAACGACCTAGTCTATGTACACCATCCGTCCTCCTCTCGCAACCGCGATACGCTTCATTCCCGCATCTCAACTCTAGCTCTCCCCGAAGGATGAACCATCATGAATCAGCCCGCCGAAGACATCTGACAAAGGGCGTTTGTTCGCCAAAGCACACACAGAAGACGCGAGGGTCAACTCCAAAGAATTATATAAATAATACCACCAATAGATACCGATAAAAGATTAGCCACTTAGGCTTATAACTAGGGATTACATCCTAGGGTTGTATATTTCACAATGAATGTAAACAGCAATAAATCACAGTTAACATGCCTCAAGTAGAATTAACAAGTATCAAACACACTCAACAACTAAGTCAGCATGCATGTTGCATGAAATGATATGCAGGTTAACCCAGTCAACCAATATGCAATTCTAACATTTCTCTGAAGATTTTTGGACTAAATTCCTACAGTGTTCCAAGGGTGGAACATAGTTTGATTTCCTAAGGTTCTTGTCCTAGGTTTTAAAACGGATATTAGTCGTGCTATAACTTAAATCGACTTCGATACAATCCTTAGACTTTTCCTGAACTTTCTCTTTCATAAATTTATTCCATTCGATAAACTCTTGTTCAGGTTTTCCTTCACGATACGTCAAGCCTAATCGTGAATAGAAGTCTCTTCCACTTATTCCAAGCTTAAAAACTTGGGTCTTACAGAGTGCATATACGCTTGGCTACCCTCTGGAAATGAAACAACAAAACAAAATGATGATATTAGATGATAAAAAGACCAAGATATAGCTATAGTGAATTGTATAAAATGCATACATAGAGAGAACATTCAAACCAGTACATGTCATGTTTAAAAAAAATTGTGACTTGAAAATTCTCCATCCGCAGCCTTAGAATAGATACAAAAAAAATATTTAAGGTGCTAAGTCTAGGACGATTATCTTACTAAGCACTCATCAAGCTATCCATCAATTTCTGACAAAAGACACTGGTCAATCCTAATTCTTTGCATCATTGTAGAATTTGTAGAATAAAAAAAATGATTAAATTATCTTGATAATATAGATGGAGAAAAATGGAAAACTTTACAACAGATATGGGACCTACAAGCTTAAAAGTAAATTTACAACCTTCATCATGCACACAATTAATATTTCGTTATATTTCCATTATCCTAGATAGACTTATAACTCATTATTTAGTATATTGACAGACATAAAAAGCAAGAAATTTTTTAAGAAACCAACCTCAAAAATCAAGAATCCATTATCCAACGAAGACAATTGGGCTTCTTCTATGTTGTTGAAACTTAGACTCTTCTCAACTTGTCAATCTTCTATTGGCAGATACTAATACTTGGTTGCAAGGGATTCAAAGTTTCTGATGAAGGAACCACTTCATCTGCTCCTATCATGCTACAGCAGGCACATGTAGAAACTCAAATAAGTAAAAGAGTTCAAAAAGGACTTGATCACCTACAAAAGTCACACATTGTGAGACATCATTGACAAAAAATTCACAGATTGGATGATCCCTTAGAAGTTGTGATGCTAGAAATTGGGAACAAAAACTCAAGAGCCTTGGACAGTCTTTCTAAGATCATCTCCTCTTCTCTACTTCCCAATAACAAACTAAAAACAATGAAAATCAATGAACTACATCAGGTCTAACATTTAAGCCTTGATTTTTCCGAAAATTCATTTTTCAATTTCCATATTGCGAACCACAATTGAAGAAGATGAACAGAAATTTTTTTTGTAGAGAGAAAGATGATGAAAAAAGATGTTCCTCAGCAACCTTCTATATTTCGAGAATCTTTGAGATACAAACCTAATTGACAGTGTTAAAAGTTAAAAACCTCTTGGTTTAACATTTCAGTATGCAGTGATATTTTTCACATTCAGTTTAGATAAGCTCTTTTCTATCTAACTCTACAATTCTAATAAAGGTCTCATAGATGTATATCAAGATGATGACCTGAAATCTACAATTTTCCAATTCCAATTTAAGTTCACAATGATAGTCTGGAGTCTGGACATTCAAAGGAAGATTGTTTATCCGATTTCTCATCCCCACAAAAACATAACCTTTGATATTCTAAAAGAAGTGTAGAAACACAAATAAGACCTTATCAAACTTCAATAGCATATTACTTGATGAAGAAATTTCTACACATATTAAAAGAAGAAGGTACAGAGCTTTTCAACTACGATCAAGAGAATCATAAGTTACCTGTTTTTCGACCAAATTCAATGTAAGTAGAATACCTGAGTATATTGAATGAGCAATTTTGATGCCAAAATAGACCACCTTGTGCAATTTTCATGCCAAAATAGAGCTTTTCTGAGTCTCTTTTTTCTATATGGCCAAGCACTATAAGCTACGATAGCCATGAATCACTCCTCATAATAACCACCATGACAACATCTGCAAGACATTCAAAAGAGGAAACAGTTTGTGAGTGTCATTGCAGGCCAAAATTTTGATATGTTTCAAATCAAAGTTAAATTATGTTCTGATTTGTGTACAAAAAATGGCACAATTAAGAATCACGGATTTTTTCTAGACACAACAAATGAAAACTAATGACAATACCTGTAATAAATATTTAGTGAAACCAAGGGGTTACAATCCTGATCAATCTGGTTCAGTTAGGGGTGTCAGTGGTTATTAATTTCTCATTTCTAAGATCGACCAATTAGCCCTTTCAAACCTATATTTTTCAAGGAAAACCAATGCTTTATTCAAGGCAGGCAGTTAGTTCTTCAAGCAATTTATAAAATTAATTCAGTAAAGAATACATAAATGATACAGAATATACATTAGTGGACAAAAGAGACATTACACAAAGACCTACATGTATATTCATGATACTCACAGCCAGAGGTTACACAAAATCAACAAATATACAAATATCATCTCTTCCATAACACAGGCTATAGTGAGGTAAATTTATAGGAGGCGAAAGTTGCTTACAGGTGAGCGGGGGAGCCTTAGAAACACAGAGGTTGGAACCCATCTGTAAAGCAAATGAAACAGCTGGATCTGGCAGCATGAGGTGAGATGATGACCACCGAGCATCCCACAAAATTCAAAGGTTGGAGGTTATAGGATGCCCTTTCTTCGAGGCTTCTGCAGAAGATGCCAAGCAAAAAACGTCACACTGCACTTGTGACGCTGCTTTAGGACTGCCATGGCCACTGAACATGGGAAGAAGTAGTGATGACGAAGGTGATGACGAATAGGAAGAAGCAGCAATTGTATCAACCCACACAATTACTGATTGCATATGCAACCATTCCCTTTCTTCAGGAATCCTTGAGCATCGGCCAAAAAAACGTCGCAACCTCGCCAAAGACGGAATCCATATGCCAGCAATGGAACCTGAACGCACCTAAAGGAGCAGGAGGGGGAAAGCCAAAGCCAGCAGCGGCATGATGACGGACATGGTTGCCAACGTCGAACTGTGAAGGGGATGATGCAATTGTGTGACGACATGGGCCATCGACACATGGGCCATTGTGTTGTGTGAGAACAAAAGAAAAATGTAGTTGTCCCAAAAAAAATGGCCCGTGAACAGTAACCGAGATTTAGAAATAAAGGATAGAAGATATGAGCCAACCTTGAAAAACACCCTTCCCTCACTATGTCGAAACATTAATCCATCTTTTTCTTCTTTAGCATGCTGCTATAAATCAAATACATTCTTTTCTTTTGCTAGTGTCGATGATGATAATTGTGATTCCAGCTCATAATCTCTCTCTCTCTCTCTCTCTCTCTCTCTCTCTCTCTCTCTCTCTCTCTCTCTCTCTCTCTCTCTCTCTCTCTCTCTCTCTCTCTCTCTCTCTCTCTCTCTCTCTCTCTCTCTCTCTCTCTCTCTCTCTCTCTCTCTCTCTCTCTCTCTCTCTCTCTCTCTCTCTCTCTCTCTCTCTCTCTCTCTCTCTCTCTCTCTCTCTCTCTCTCTCTCTCTCTCTCTCTCTCTCTCTCTCTCTCTCTCTCTCTCTCTCTCTCTCTCTCTCTCTCTCTCTCTCTCTCTCTCTCTCTCTCTCTCTCTCTCTCTCTCTCTCTCTCTCTCTCTCTCTCTCTCTCTCTCTCTCTCTCTTTCTCTCTCTCTCTTTTTTTTTTTTTTTTTTTTTTTTTTTTTTTTTTTTCTTCTTCTCTCTCTCTTACGCTAATCTATTTCCATCTTAATTTTGGTTTCATTTTAGATAATTCATACTTTTAGATTATTATATTGATTTATGGTTTATTAGTTTCAGCTACCGATTAGAAATTTGACATATGCCTACTTTTTTCATTGCAGGGTCAATTGATGACAATATAGATACAATGAAGAAATTTCTAAAAATAATTGACTCTTTAAATCTTTATGTAATTGGGTAGCTAGTATTGGCAGTTTACATATATCTTTGTATAATCGATTTATGTACTATGGTGTTTCAATCTTTATGTACTCAAATTCAGATGCTGGAACCATGTATTTCCTTTCATGTTCATGCACATTTGTTAGTTTGATTGAACCTTGTGACATCTTGAGGCATACTCAGAATTTAGTAAAGATGTTGCATATTAGAGATATGTAAAAGTAGTGAATTGTAATTTTTTTTATGAGTGACTGAACCACCTTTGAAGAGTGTTCTTGCAATTACTTGTAGCATTATCATGCTCATGATTATTAATATTCATTATGTTCTTTTTTATCCTATTCTCTCTTTGCTTACTTTGGTGTTAGTTTAATCTCTAATCACCAACATATTAGAGATTTTAAGAATTCATTTAAATTTATTCACAAAAAATAAAAAATTCACTTGGTAAAGCATTTCGTGGCAGTTAATAGATGTCAGTAAAGTTTGAGCCTAATTCAATGGTTGGTGCATTTCGTGGCATTTAAAATGTGTCAACAATTGAAGTGGCATACAAAACTGGCATTTAAGCAAAAAATGTCACAAAGACAATTGTGGCACCTGGGATAGTGACACTTAAGGTGAATGCTAGTAATAACAGACAATTTAACAATATCAATGCCACTAAATATACATTTTTTTTAGTGACATCATATGAACTTAAATCTAGAAAATGGAAAAGTCATTGCAGGTTTGTTGTACTAGCCAGCGTTGATTGCTATCAATACCCAAGCACATGCTTGACCTTTAAGAGTTGATCTAAATGTTGTCTTCTATTTATAATATTTGTTTTTATTTTCAAGCCTATTCGCAGCATCAACGAAAGAATCTGTTAAAGCATATAAATTAAAAATATTAAAGATAAAATGCATTTTTGTTTAGAGATAAAATCATCTATATACTTTAGAAAAGAACAACAATATTAGAGATAAAATTAATTGATATATTTTTAAAAGGTTATCGAAATTTAAAACAATTTAATAAAAATTTAAAATGTTTTAAATAACTCAGAAATTCAAAAAAACAGTGATTAAAAGCGTTACCTTAGATAACTCAAAAATTATAAAAAATGTTACCTAAAATTAAAAACGGTGATTTTACAATCAGAATATACTCCTTCTGACTTTAGCAATCAATCAATGATTTGGTTTGAAAAACTATTATACAACTAATTATAAATATAACCACTGATAAAGTGTTTCTTCATAGCAAAACAACATTTTTCTCCTTGACCGTATCAGTGACTTGAGAGAAGATACACGATGAATTCCAACATCGATATGCCATCTCCAAAATCAGGGTTTCGAGAAAAGACTGGAAGATCGTTGTTAGAGCACTACGATTGTGGAGAGTACTGAACACAAAGCAACCAGACCAACTAGACTTCATTGACATTACCTTCATGGATGCGAAGGTTTGATTATGAAAAAAATTCCTATCAAGTGTTTTTTAGTAGATTTCTAATTTATTTACCTTACTTGAGCGAATATATAAAAAAGAAAAACAACAAAATTTCTACATTTAATAGGGTGACAAAATTCAATGTACACTCGGGAGCATGCACGTTTCAAAATTCAAGTCGGCCTTAAAAGAAGAGTTGTGCTACGAAATTGTCATTCTTAACGTCGCTATCAATAACTATGAGTATAAACCTTGCACTCATCCATGCAGGTTGTACTTCAAGTTGCAAACTATAGTGAAACCTATAGACAGTGGAAAAATTCTCTTTTACGGGTTTACATTTGCACCATGTCCTTCTATATTTGAAAGTCCTCAAGAGGATGAGAAATTGATTGATATATTTTAAATGTATTTTTATTTTTTAATTAAATATAATGTTCAACACTTTCTAAATTTTGGTGCGGACGTCATTGGTGTTGTCGTAGCCAAAGGAGAACTATCTGACTACAAAAAAAGGAGATATTGTATCCAGCTATATTGATGTCGATTTGCATGCCCTATAGTAAGTAATATAATTTAACCCTTTTTTGATTTTTCAAAATAACTATCTATTTAATCTAGCTAGTAAATTCCAACGGAAGTGAAATCTTGCGGTGTACATTATGGGAAGATTTCGCTCAACAGTTTTTACAGTATGTTGCGGAAGGACACGATGGTCCAGTGGTTTCTTATTCTGCAGTTGTCTAAAATGAAAATGTACAAAGGTACTATATTGTAATTACCAAAAAATACATATTTTTCATATTAAAACTAATATAAAAATGATTTTTTGAAAGTAAAATTTATTAGAATTAATGAGGAAAAAGTCAGAGATATACAATCCGCCTCAAGAGGATGCAAGAGACCACCAAAAAAATAACATCCAAAACCAACCCAAAAAATAGACAACAGCCAACCCTGCTAAATCCCTAAGAAGAAACAACCAACCCCAAGCCTAAAGACAGCCACCTGAAAAATCAGGAAAAAAAAACCTTAAGCCCACCAAGGTCCACAAGAACAAAGAAAATCAGGATGCAAAATGATTTTTCATATTACCTAAGTTTTTTTTTTAATTTAAGAGTAAATATAAGTAACGGTATGATAAATCGAAAGTGAAAATATGATTTGAAAACACTAATCTGGTATGTTGTTTTGGAGCTGGTTTTGCATTTTGCAGCTTCTATTTACTGATTTTGAATGCTCTGCCTTTGATGTGCTGCTTAGATGCTATCTGATATGCGGTCATTGGGGAGCACCGTTTTTGTTTCCCCTGCAGCTGATGTACTATTGATGTTATCTGATATCAGTGATATGTGCTCTTGAGATGCTATCTGATATGTGCTGTTTTGTATTGCTATTTTTTCTGCACTATTGATGGAGATGATGTTGTCGCCATGGGGTTCGTTTCTCTGGTTATTTTTGCAGCGGCTTTGTAGACCTTGGACTGACCCTTGCTTGCTGAGTGGGTTAGTATTTTTCCTGGGGTAAAGGTTTGCTTTTAGTGGCTGTCTCCAGGTTGTTCTTGGCCCCTCTTTCTCCTACGTTTTTGGTCCTTGGGGTGTTGTCCAAGTCCATTTCTCACGTGTGCTGTAGCTGTTTTGGTTTTTGCCTCATCCTTGTTCTTTTTTTTTTTGTTTTCTTATCTTTTGCTCTGCTGCTAGTTAGTCTTTAGTCTCTTGTCTTTTTCTTTTGGTTATCTTTTATTCTATTTTCCTGTTGAAGTCTCCACCTTTCATATTCCCTACCTTGAGAGGGTTGTTCTCTTGGATGTTTCTTTATTTAATAATATATTCTCTTTTCTAAAATATATATATATATATATATATATATATATATATACTTATTTTTAGATCACATGATAAAAAAATATCTCGGGAAAAAACATTTTACATAAAAATTATTCATATAAAAATTAATAATTTTTTGCTAACTCTTCATTCTCCTTCAACCCTTATGTCTCCTAGCTGTTACCATTTTTGCTAACTCTTGAGAACAAATTCTCATCTAATTTAAATATATTTTTCATAATTTTAAAATATTTAGGATTAATTATATATATATATATGAAGTTTTTTGTCATGCAATTTTGTGTGATACTCATTGTGATTTTGTTTGGTTGAATGTTAATTTTTTTTTTCGTATTTTAATACGTGCCTAAATAATGAGATCAATATTCGTTGTGCAATGCGCGGGGTAAAAACGGTAGTATGAATTATACTATAATTCAATTTGATTGAAAGATGATCATTTGGTAATTTCATTCCTAATGCAGCTATTATTCATTGAAAACTTTTGGCAGCAACGATTTCGTGAATTCTACTTCCTCATATATCAAAATTGGCTTAAAATTGGATGACATTTTTAGGCCCAGTTTGGAAGAGCTTATTTGAGCTTATCTGACAGCATAAGCTCTTATGCCAGTGTTTGGGAGAGCTTATGCAAACAGCTTATTTTCATAAGCTACTCAGGACAGCTTATGAAAAACAGCTTATGCTTATATACAGCTTATTTTTAATTTATTTCAATAAATTTTTAAAAATAGCTTATGAATAAGCGCTTATGACCATAAGCGCTTATTTAAGCTGTTTTTCCAAACGGGGCCCCTTAGGAGGAGAGGGCTATCAGCGAGATGGAGCCGCCTCATGGTTCTACATGTGTGACCCTATTAATTATATTTCTGATTTTGAAATGCTTTCATATGGTGGACATGATTTTTTATCTAGTTTCATTGAAATGGTTGTTTATAAACTTGGCAGTTGATGCTCTCTTATTTGAAATGACTCTTGTCAATTTTATTAATATTGCATATTATTTACACTTAACTGGTAGTGAAAAACTCGTGCATCTAATGTTTCCCCTTCCTGTTCATGGTGGATGTTGACTGCTCACTAAGTCTTTGTGACTTACCTCATTCATTATTTTCCCACACAGATTCTCAGGCAACTAAGTAGTTGGCTCGTGTCAGATTCAAATCGTTCGATTATCTTATTGGTAGGCCTCCTTTGGTTGGTGGCTCGATTGGTGTCTTTTATTTGATTCTGGTTATCTGCAACTATAGGGAGTCTTAAGTGGATTGATTCTGAATTTTTATTTGTTATTTTATTTAAGAAATTGTACTTTAGTGATGAAATTGGAATTTGTGTTTTCATGAAATTTTGGTTATGATGAAAACCATTTGACAGGTTTATTGTTTTGGAAATGTTGATATTATAAAGGAGGTTTTGTTGAATTATTTTAAAATATAGAGCAACGTGTATAATTTTGGAAAATAGTTTGGAAAATGATTTTGTGAGAAACAGGCTTGCCAGACTAGGGTGTTAGTCTGTGCGCCGGTCACGGCTTACGATTTTGGGTCGTGACAAAGTTGGAGTCTCGGAATACCTCTTGTTCGGGTGTGAGATCGGTTCATTCATGTGCCCCTCCGCCTAGAAGCCTGCTAGGAGCCGCTACTTGTCCGTGCCTCACTGCAGCGGCGATCACTCCCCGCCCTCGTCGGCCCCGGGCGTCACAGGCCCACCAACTTCCGCTTGGTTCGTCCCCGAACCACACCGTACTGGGAGAAGTCGGCTCTGATACCATTTGTAACATCCCGACTTGACGGCTGGCCTCACGGTAACAACACGAGTCTTTTCAGCGTGCTTTGTCCTCACTTACGCGCTTTCCGGGAAAACTTCCCAGGAGGTCACCCATCTCAATATTGCTCCAAGGCAAGCACATTTAACCATGGAGTTTTTATGAGTTGGGCTCCCGAAAACAAGTTGCAACTTCTTTTCGGGAGCCCAACTCCATTGTTAAGTGTGTTAGCCTTGGAGTAATATTGGGATGGGTGACCTTTTGGGAAGTTTTCCCGGAAAGCGCGTAAGTGAGGACAAAGCGTGCTGAAAATACTCGTGTTGCTACAGTGGGGTCAGTCGTCAGATCTGGATGTTACAAATTAATTGCAACATTAGAAGCTAAGAGGTAAGGGATTAACATTGAGCAATTAAGTTAAAAAAAAACATTGAGCAATCAAAATAAGAAGGGTAAGGATAAAAAAAGGTAAATTATGTGGTACCCATAAAATATTTTGGGTATGGTACCCGCATTGAGTAATTTAATAGATGATTATTATATTTTTTTAGGTAAATTTTACATTTTCGCATTTCATTTTACTATTTAATTAATTTCATCTCATGAAATTTGTTTTTTAATGAAAAATGGTTTAGTTGTAGAGATGAATGATGATGATTCAGATGCGCGCAAAATGATCATGATTGACGGATGAACAAAACCTAAAAAAACACAACCTACAAATCTCATGTCTCTAAGAATGAAACGTTGCATTATAACGATAAAATAACATCAAAATTATAACTTGTACATGTTACTTTATTATTGAATTATCTCATTTTGGGTACCATACCTTGATTTGGGTTAAGGTACCATAGCAAACACCTAAAAAAATAAAAAAAATAAAGGGTAAACATGTGTTCTGTACTAGGGCAAGCTTATGTAAGAGAAAGACAAAAGGTAAACCCTAGCAGAGCACTAAAATAGCAAAACTACCATAAAAGGAATATTCTCATTAATGCTGAAAAAGTTGGTCTCGTACAAGTGGATGACCTCCCCTTTTATAGAGGGGGTGGTCATGATATGGATCTTTCCTATATTTGGGCCTGACAATCAGGGCCCAAATCCCCGTACACATAAGACAAATCCAAAGGAATCTTCCAGCTGGCTTGTGGGTCCATCACCTAAGGGAGGGCAATGAAGCTCGTCATGTTGCCTTTCCCGCCTTGGCTATCGTCAATGGTTTATTGTTCATTTTGGGCGGGACATAATCTTCTTTATGTCCCGCCCAGTCCACATGCCCCCAAGACATGAGACTCGAGTAAAGAGTTGAAATGTCTTCATCATGTTACCTAGTAGTTCGCCTCTATTGTTTATTCGTTCATCGCCATTTTACCTTCGTTGTTACATCGCCATTTTCACGCTTCGCCACCTTTGTTGCCGTTTCAAAGATATGTCGCCATTAATCATAACCGTCAACCACGTCTTTTCAACTGACGCACGTATCCTTATTTTCCGGGATTTCGTCATCATTTGTTATAAATGCAATCTTCAGTTGCGCGTCTCGAGGAGTAATGTCTTTTCGCTTCCTAACTTTTCGAATTTCAAATCCCACGATCCCACGATCTTCCCCCACTCATTCTCTCTCTTCCTTTCTCTCTATAAAATCCCCTTTTCACTTTTCATTTTTCACTTTTGCTCTGAAAACCCTTTTCACCGCAGCTTTCATTCTCTTCTTTGAACTCCGGTGAACCTTTTCTTCCTCCGGCCGTCGTCATTGCGCGGTGCTCCCCTATCGCCGACGTTCTCCTTTCTCAAATTCACGTTTCTCCCTCTGGTTAGTTTTTCTCTTTCTTGAGACTCTTCGTTTACTTCTTTTTTCTGACTCTGTTCATCTTCTTTCTTCTTTTAACTCTGTTCATCTTCTTTTTACTTTTAACTCTGTTCATCTTCTTTTTATGAAACTGCCTCGCATGTCTTTACCAAACGCTAGCCTTTCTTCCCTAGAACTTTCTTCACCCTCCACGGAGGAGGAAGTTGTCGCCCCTTCTATAATTGAAATTCATTCCTCGCCTTCTACCCATGATGATTCCGGTCCCGCCGGCTCTGTAGACTCAATTCTCTCCTCTAACGGAGATTTGTCTTCACCTGAATGGCGCTCTGACGTGCATTTAGTTGAAGATAAATGTCTGTTGCATTCTATCTGGAGCAGCGTTGGGAGCATTAGTTCGCTTCGAATTTCTGCTCAAGGGTTCACGAAGATAGATCCCGCCACCTCGAATAATGAAGATCATCTGTTGAATGTCCTCCCATGTGGCGAAGATGACTGTGTTCTGTTGCGTAAAGAACCAGACGATGGATCGCCCGATTTTTTCTTTGTTTATGGCTACTTCTTCTTAGATTTAAACATTAAACTTCCTTTCTCGCCGTTTATATGTCACGTTCTTTCTTTTCTGAATGTGGCGCCTTGCCAACTCCAGCCCAACGCCTGGGGTTTCCTCCGCTGCTTTGAAATTCTTTGTGAACACTTGAGTTTCACTCCAACCTATCCCTTGTTCTTCCTTTTCTATAAATCAGTCACCACTAAACCTACTTCTGTGAAATGGGTTCCACTATTAGCCCGTAAGAACATGAGTCGGTTTACCGCCCTTAAAAGCCATTACAAAGTATGGCAGAAGAAATACTTTAAAGTTGTGGAGTCGCCCGAAATAAAGAACTTGTTCCGAGATTCTGACAATAACCCCCTCTTCCCTTTTTACTGGACAAAGAACCCTCGCCGAAAAATATCTGTTTCATACGACGCCTTGGATGAATCTGAACAAGGCGTCGCCGATTACCTCCGCACACTACCAGTAATTTCCGGTCACGACTTGATTGAGGCGTCGAAATCCGGCACTTTAAATCAATTTTTTAGTAAGTTTATAATCTTTGTACGTAACTTCTTTTTCTTTTTGTTCATGTATCTCGTCTAATTGATGTTTTCCGTACAGCTACGATGGGAAAAGGCAAGGTTGACGCGAACCCACTCAAGATGAAGGAGTACCTCGCCCAGTCTGCTGCGGCGGCGAAAAAGAGGGCCGCCGAAACTGAGCAGAAGAAGAAGAATGAAGGTACCTCGGGTTCTGACAACGTCAGGGACCCTAAACGTCAAAAAACTTCAGGTGCTGCTGGTGGTAAGCCTCTCCACCAATCAACTCTTGATTCAAAAAGTCGTCCCGCTGAGAAAAAGAAGGGACATGACAATGTCCCGCCCCCTCAACAAGATTCAAGCACGCTGATCAACCGCCCATCAACTCCATTTGGCCAGGCTGGGCCTAGTTCAGCCATTGGTGGCGAAGCTCCTCCCCCCTTGCTGAGCTTGTCGGATCCTCACTTCAATGGGCTGGAATTCATGACCCGTACTTTTGACAACCGGATTCACAAGGACATTTCCGGTCAGGGTCCCCCCAACATTGCTTCCATGGCGATCCATCACGCACTGTCTGCCGCCAGTACTGTAGCGGGAATGGCTCAGTGTGTGAAAGAGTTGATCTCAGCCAAAAACCGTTTTGAGAAGAAGGCAGCTGATTACAAGACAGCCTATGAACGGGCTAAAACTGATGCTGAGACCGCCAACAACAAGCTGAAATCTGCTGAGGAGAAGTGTGCTAAATTAACTGAAGACTTGGCTGCTTCGGACCTGCTTCTTCAAAAGACCAAGTCTCTTAAAGAAGCCATAAATGACAAGCACACTGCCATTCAAGCCAAATATCAAAAGTTGGAGAAGAAACATGATCGCCTGAATGCTTCCATCCTAGGGCGTGCTTCTCTCCAATATGCTCAAGGCTTTCTGGCGGCCAAAGAGCAGATCAGTGTAGTTGAGCCGGGCTTTGATCTTTCCCGCATTGGGTGGCTGAAGGAGATCAAGGATGGTCAAGTAGTTGGTGATGATGACATTAGCCTCGATCTCCTTCCCCAATTCAATGATGAGAGTGAGCCTGAGGAAGATGGCGAGGATGGGAATGAGCAGCACAGGAATGAGGATCAAGGGAAGGAAGATCCTCAAGCTGGGACAAGCCAGGGCAACAACGCCAACAACGAGAACCTGGCTTGAATTTGTTTTTATTTTACGAAGTTGAAATTTTTCTTTGGGCATTGCCCTGTTTTATTTTCATTCCAAATCATGTATGGGCATCGCCCCCTTTTTTCTACTTTAAATGGATATCATCTTAAGTTCATTCGTTGTTTTTAGTTGTTCCCAACTTTCGTTGTTATATACCTTAGCCGATTTTTCGACGAGGCTTGGTTTCTAGTGGCCACTAGAATTGCCAAGGCTTTTAACTTTTGAAGGCGATACTTTCTTATTCCGAAAGGTTTACTCGCGGTATTGCATACCTTGATACGATTTGCATTGCATGAACTCGTAATAAAAATTCAAAACATATATGATTCTGTTGAAATGATCTTTTCATTAATTTTCTTTCGTATGGGAACAATTGTCCCTTCATTACAATTGTCGCCTCATTAAAAACCTTTCTAAAGAAAGGGAAAAAGAGTGCGACTTTGTTCACATTTGTTGTTTCTACTAACTAAAATACTGCTTTAGATGAGAGGCGTTCCATGTTCGTGGAACCTTTTGACCGCTTAGTTGTTCCAACTTATAAGCTCCTCCTCCAACATCGCCAATAATCCTGTAAGGCCCGCCCCAGTTGGGTGAGAGTTTGTTGTGTTTATCGGGCATTGTATTTTTTCGGAGCACTAAGTCTCCTACCCTCATTTTTCTTGGCACCACTTTTGTTGAGAATTTTCTTGCCACCTTCACTTTTCCCGCCTCATTTCTTATGTGGGCCTCTCGTTGTTCCTCGGGCAGCATAATTAGATTTGCTATTAAGTTTTCTCCGTTGTCATTTTCATTAAACCGAGCCACTCGCCAATTTTGATTTTCAATTTCCACTGGGAGCATGGCGTCAGTTCCATAAGTTAGACGATACGGGGTTTCCTTTGTGCTTGACTGCTCCGTGGTGTTGTATGCCCAAAGAACGCCTGGTAGTTCCTCCGCCCAAAGCCCTTTTGCCTCATCCAGTTTCTTCTTTAAACCCTTCAGGATAACTTTGTTAGCCGATTCAGCCTGCCCATTGGTCTGTGGATGTTCTACAGAGGCAAATCGCATCTCGATTCCCATTTCTGTACAAAATTCTCGGGTAACACTACTTGTGAATTGTGTTCCGTTGTCCATTACTAATGCCCTGGGAACCCCAAATCTACAAATAATCCTTCGCCATAAGAAGCTCCTGACCTTAGCGGCCGTGATAGTTGCTACTGCCTCAGCCTCTATCCACTTAGTGAAGTAATCAACCGCGACGATGATGTACTTCATTTGTGCCTTCGCCACAGGGAATGGTCCTAAAATATCGGTCCCCCACATGGCGAACGGCCAAGGCGCCATCATGGTTGTTAATTCTTCTGGTGGAGCCTTGTGTAGGTCAGAAAAGACTTGACATTTTTCACATTTCTTAACATACTCCAAACAATCCTTCTTCATCGTTGGCCAATAGAATCCTGCTCTTATCACCTTAACTGCCAAGGATCGCCCGCCAATATGACTAGAACACACGCCTTCGTGGACTTCCGCCATTATTCCGAGGGCGTCCTTGATATCGACACATTTGAGCATAGGAGACATGATTCCTCGCCGATACAACTCTCCATCCACCAGTGTGTAAAAACTGGCTTCCCTTCGTTTTGCTCTCGTGTTCAAATCATCCTCCTTTGGTGGGTTCTCTAAGAAGGTTTTAATCGATTCCATCCAAGATACCTCGCCCTCACTGACTGACTTTACAGCTTTCAACTTTATTTCTACCAAATCAATGCTCGGGCGAGGCAGGGTTTCTTGAATGACTGTCTGGTAGTTGCCCAATTTCCCTGTGCTTGCCAACTTTGCCAACACATCAGCCCTCTCATTTTGTCCCCTCGGGACATGTTCTATTTTGATTTCTTTGACTTCCATCATCAATCTGCGCACCACTTCCAAATATTTGGACAGTTGCGGATCCTTCACCTGGTACTCACCTTTCACTTGTTTAACCACTAACTGCGAATCTCCTTTGATAAATAGCTTCTGGACTCCCAATTCAATGGCCAACCTTAAGCCGGCAATTAGAGCCTCGTACTCAGATTGATTATTGCTCGCCTTGAACTCGAACTTGAGAGACTGTTCAATGATCATTTTATCTGGACTTTCGATTGTTATTCCCGCCCCACTTCCAGTGTTATTAGAGGATCCATCCACAGACAGGACCCATTCTCCTTGAGTCTTCTCTCCTTCAGTGGGTGTTAATTCCGCCACGAAGTCAATTAAACTCTGGACTGTGACTTGGCCCCTTGGCTCATATTGTAAGTCATACTCTGACAGCTCAACCGACCAGCTAACCAATCGCCCTGATAAATCAGGCTTCTGAAGTACTTGCCTTAAGGGAACATCAGTTTTAATTTTGACTTGGAAACTTTGGAAGTAAGGTCTGAGGCGCCTTGCAGTTTTCAGAATCGCCAAAGCCGCCTTTTCAATTTTTTGGTACCGCAATTCTGCCCCCTGTAAAGTATGGCTCACGAAATATATAACTTTCTGCTTTTTTCCTTCTTCCTGGAGCAAAACCGTACTTACCGCCTTGTCAGTAACCGCCAAATAGAGCACTAATGGAACGCCTGGTGTTGGCTTGGAGAGTACCGGTAATGTGGCCAATGTTTCTTTCAATTTGGTAAAAGCTTGTTCGCATTCCTCTGTCCACTGAAACTTTGAATTCTTTTTTAAACATGTGAAGAACGGGGCCGCTTTGTCACCCGCCATTGGCAAGAAACGTGACAAGGCGGCCATTCGCCCTGTCAAACGCTGAACCTCCTTTATACTTGTTGGGCTTTTCATTTCCAAGATCGCCCTTCCCTTATCTGGGTTTACTTCTATTCCTCTTGATGTTAACATAAATCCCAAGAATTTTCCTCCCTGGATCCCAAAAGAACACTTCTCAGGGTTTAACTTCATTTGATATGTTCTTAACTGATCAAACGCTTCTTTAAGGTCGCCGCCATGATCACTAGCCCTGGCGGATTTTACAATCATGTCATCCACATACACCTCCATATTCCTGCCTACTTGCTTTGAAAAAATTTTGTCCATGAGCCGTTGGTACGTAGCTCCTGCATTCTTCAAACCAAAAGGCATTGTCTTGTAACAATAGTTCGCCTGATTGGTCATGAATGCTGTACTTTCCTCATCCGAGGGATGCATCATAATCTGATTATAGCCCGAATAAGCGTCCATGAGACTTAAAAGTTCATTCCCTGAAGCTCCATCCACAAGCTTGTCAACATTGGGAAGTGGGTACGAATCTTTGGGACACACTTTGTTCAGGCTCGTGTAGTCCGTGCACATTCGCCATTTCCCATTGGCCTTCTTGACCATTACAACATTGGCGAGCAACGTTGGGTACTGTACCTCACGGATGAAGCGGGCCTTGATCAATTTTTCAGTCTCTACTTGCACAGCCTTGTTCTTTTCTTCACTCATTCTTCGCCTTGGTTGGATGACCGGGGTCGCCCCTGGTCGTATGGCTAGCTTGTGGGTGATCACCTTGGGATCAATCCCTGGTACATCATTGATGGTCCATGCGAAGAGATCTAGATTATCACCCAGAAGGGTGATTAGTCTGTCCTCTTGTTCTGTTGTCAACCCACTGCCAATCTTTAGAAACTTGTCCTTGACTTGCACCTGCTTGGTTTCTTCCAGCGGTTGTGGGCGAAAATCATCAGCATCATCTCTTGGGTCCAAGCTAAATCCTTCTTGTGGGAAGATTTCTGTAATTCGGTGGCTCTCCTTGGCGGCCTTCCGCCCATAGAGCGCCACGCTCCTCAAATAGCATTCCCTTGCTGCATTCTGGTCTACACGCAATATCCCGACCTTCCCGTTGCAGGCGGGATATTTAACAGTTAAATGAGCAGTTGAGATGACCGCGCAGACCTTATTGAGGGTGTCTCGCCCCAAGAGTACGTTGTAATTGGCTCTACACGCCAATACTAAGTACTTTACTTGAAACTTCTTGACAAACTCTCCTTCTCCAAAGGCAGTCGGAATTTCGACGTATCCCCGCACACTGACACGGTCTCCTGTGAATCCCACCAAAGTTCCCCTGTATGGTTTCAAATCTGATTCCTTTAGTCCCAGGCGATCAAAGGCGTCTCCATAGATGATGTCTGCCGAAGATCCCTGGTCTAAGAATACTTTCTTTGTCACATAATTGTTAACCCTAATTGTTACCACAATTGGATCGTTGTCATGGGGAATTACATGCGCAAAATCCTGAGGGGTGAATATAATAGGGGAATGATTCACCCAACACTCGCCTTCGTTCGACTCCTGTACTGAGTGTACTGCCGCTACGTAGCGTTTTCTAGCCTTACTTGAAATTGCACCCCCGCCAAATCCTCCTGCAATAGATGAGCATTCCCCAGCAGGATCGCCCAACTCTTCAACTATCTCTTTACCTTTACCTTTGTCCCCTTGAGTGATTTTAGCTACCTCCGGCGCTGCTGTGTCTTTGACAAAGTTTGCCAAATGGCCAGCTTTAATCAAGCGATCAATTTCCCGCCTTAAATTCCAGCAATTATCTGTCGTATGCCCCAACGCTCTGTGGTACTCGCACCACCTATTGGTGTCCACGTTAGCTGGCGGTCGCCGTGGGGGTGGTGGGTACTGCACAACGTTGGTCTGTCCAACCGCCCTTAAAATGGTACTTAAGGGTGCATTCAATTTAGTAAGTGGGATTGGCGTTGGCGAAGCACCAGGCTGACCAGCTGTGGCAGCAGCGGGACCTTGTGAATTTCTGTGCCATGTATTTTGAAAGCCAGGTTTAGAGTTGTGGTATGGTCCCGGTCTTGGTACGCGGGGGGTTTGCGCTATCCTGGTTTCCTTCCCCGCCTTAGATTTGTCTTGTGAAACACCGCCAGATTGAGACTGCTTACGTCCTTCCTCTCTTTCTTGTTTCTTCTGGTCATCTTGCTCAATCAATATGAACTCTTGAACACGAGCGCGAAGATCCATCATATCCTTCGCCGGTCGCCTTGTTAAGTCTCTATTCAAATCTCCCGCCCGAAGGCCATTTTTGAATGACGCCAAACAGACATCTGGATTTTCATCCTCCAACTGCACCGCCATCTTGCTGAAGCGTGCCATGTAGGTTTTTAATTTCTCGCCTGGTTGCTGATGTATGCTGATAAGATCAAACATTGTTGCTTTTGTGGTTTTATTGGCGGAAAATTGAGTCAGAAACTTAGTGGACAGATCAGTGAAATTATCAATGGAGAAGGGCGGTTGTCGAATGAACCACTGCATCGCCATGCCCTTGAACGTGGAAGGCAATAATCGACATTTTACCGCATCCGACGCCCCGCCGATCACCATTTTAGTATTGAAGTATCTAAGATGCTCCATAGGATCAGATTCGCCCGAAAAGGCGTCTAATGCCATGGTTTGCAGGTGCTTTGGAATGTCCACCCTAGTGATGGCTGGAACAAAAGGTTGGAATTCAACTACATCCTCCGCCTCCAGGCGTTGTTCTTGCTTAAAATTCTGCCGCTGAGTAAGATACTCAACTTGGGCTTGCAACTGCTCGTTTTGGGACTGCACCTTCTGCAAGGTATCTAACATTTGTTGCAAAGCCGCAGGCGTGATACCTGTCACTGCCTCTTGCACTCTCCGTGGAGCAGTTGTTTTAAGATCTTCCAAGTTCACGTAGTCAGGCGGCGTTGAACGCCGCCGAACACCTGGATCTGATTTAGCGATCAGATCTGAAGGTCTTCCCGGAGCTGCATTCACCAATGACGCCGGCGACGGCGCCACTGAGTGGACCCCCTCCGAGGAAGCTTCCTGCTCTTGGTCGTCCAGTACGGGACGGTTGTTGTTTCGTCCGCCGGCGCGACCGCCGTGTCGACCACCACCGCGCCGGCGATGATCGCGCCGACCTACGCCGTATGAACGAGTCTCCATGGCTCGCGATTCCTCCTTCTGTCACCGGAAGAGCTGAGTCTTCCCCACAGACGGCGCCAATGTTCTGTACTAGGGCAAGCTTATGTAAGAGAAAGACAAAAGGTAAACCCTTGCAGAGCACTAAAATAGCAAAACTACCATAAAAGGAATATTCTCATTAATGCTGAAAAAGTTGGTCTCGTACAAGTGGATGACCTCCCCTTTTATAGAGGGGGTGGTCATGATATGGATCTTTCCTATATTTGGGCCTGACAATCAGGGCCCAAATCCCCGTACACATAAGACAAATCCAAAGGAATCTTCCAGCTGGCTTGTGGGTCCATCACCTAAGGGAGGGCAATGAAGCTCGTCATGTTGCCTTTCCCGCCTTGGCTATCGTCAATGGTTTATTGTTCATTTTGGGCGGGACATAATCTTCTTTATGTCCCGCCCAGTCCAACATGTATTTAAGCCCAAATATCACTATTATGAATTTACTACGAGTTCTATCTTCATATAAATTGAAGTCTTGCGCTTCTGGGTCTTCTGAATGTGACGAAAATCTCGACACTATTTTCCCGCTGAATCCTCTTCGGCTCGCAGATTTTCCCTGGAAACAAACAGGTTCCGATTCTCTCATCTTTCCATTATTTTCTGTGTTCCTTTATCGCTAACTGCTCCTCAGCGAGAAAAATTCATGTTTCCCTCACCCTAGGGCTTCAGATTGCTAATTCGCTTTCTTAATCACCCCATCTTCAGATTGTTGTGTGTGGAATTTGTATGTTGAATGTGTTGCGTGTGTTTTTCTTTTGTTTATTTATTTTGGGTTTTTTTTCAGTGCAGAAAATGTTCAAGAACACATTCCAATCTGGATTTCTTTCCATATTATACAGCCTTGGGTATGTTGTGTTTTGATTTGTTTGTTTGTTTCACATGTTTGATGTTATGTAAGTACTGAAGTTTTGCATTGTTTTTTGTTTTTGGTTTATAGGAGCAAACCTTTGCAGATATGGGACAAAGAAGGTAAATGTTTTCTGGTTTGAAGTAGCATTGGTGGTATTTTTTTTTTATTTGGTTTAGATTTTTTATGCTTCCTTGAAGTGATATGAATCTGTTAAGTCGAAATAATATACTCCATTATCATTTTGAATGTTAATTAGGCATGTCATGAAAGATTGATATGCAAAATATGTATGAAGAAATGCTTAGTTTCTCACGCACCGGTGAGGGATGAATATTGGCATTTCCATCATTCATGTTGTGTAAGGGAATTGATTATTCTTTGGGGTCACTTTCTCTTATTTGACAAAATATTTTTATTAAGTTAACATTTCTCTCAGTTGAAAATTCCATGTCTTCTAATCCATGTGTCTTATTTAGTAATTAGTATATGCTTAGCGATATCTTTAAATTATATTTAATGACTATTCCCTTGTTGAAGTGAATGTTAGGAAATAGAATGTGAAGCAGAATGGAAAAAAAGTGAGGTGGAGATGAGAATGTTGAAGTAGATTAATGGGGAAAAATAAAATAAAAAATAGGAATGGATGCATTCAGGAGAAATTTGAAGTGGAACCTATAGAGGAGAAGATGACAGAAACTTGTTTAATGTTATTTGGTCGTGGATCTAGTGAGAAAAGTAGATCAAATGGAAGATAGTTTGATTGAAAGGGGTAGATAAAGACTAAGGAGAACTTATGGAAAAACCACGAATAAGACCTTATTATAAATAGTATTATTGAAAAATTAGTTCTTGATAGATCCCAATGGTATTAATTGACTCTTGCAGTTGGCCTCCTGGTGGGATAAGGTTAGGTTGTTGTTTCAAAGAAGCCTGATAAAAATGTAACCAAGTTAGAGAGAACTTTTGAATCTCTGGGATATTTATTCTATTCCTTGTCCTACTGCTACATAGTTTGACTTTGAAGCATATGAGATAGAGTTAGATAATTTTTCTAAAAATTTGATATGATTCCATTAGTTGGTCAATGCCTTGTTTTATTTTTTGGTTTATTTGAGGAACGGGACTGTCTCAAATAGTTTTTGTATTACACATTTGTGATTTGCAATGATGGTACCTATCGTACTTTTATATTCAAGGCGAGTATTGTATTACTGATTTTGTATTGGAATTTTTTTTCTAGTTGTGAATGGCCATGTAAAACGACCACAAGATGAAGACATACAATCAAATGTACTGGAAATAATTGGATCAAATATTCAGTCCACATACATTACATGCCCAGCTGACCCAGCTGCAACACTTGGTATAAAACTTCCATTCTTGGTTATGATTGTCAAGAATCTAAAGAAGTTTTTCACTTTTGAGATTCAAGTTTTGGATGATAAGAATGTCCGACGACGGTTTCGAGCTTCTAATTTCCAAGTGTGTAAGTTTGCCCATGTTTGCTTGTCTTATGAGTTTGCTAACACCTTGCAGTTGTTTTCTTTGATATGTATTTTGTGCATGAGTGCTTGCTTCCCATGTAAATATGTAATAGTACCGGAAATTTTGATTTTCTGACTAGTAACACATTTACATAGTTCTTTTATCTGGTCACTTTATCTAACACTTAGAAAGTCTTTCGAAGAATCCCAGTGTCGTTACCCAAGTCTGTGATAGAATCTGCAATTTGACATACCCTCTTCTCTAGTTATTCTTGTAAAGGTCTATATTAATTCAAATTACATGATGCTTTCGTTTGTAACTGCAAAATTATTGAGATTAAGCAATGTCAATCACAGTAGTCTCCTTAAGGTGGTGTTAAGATTAATGTTCTCTTCACAACTTTACACTCTACTCTTTCAGAAAGAGATAGGAAAAGAAGATAAGAGAAATGATTGATATGATGAGTGATGTGATAGAAACAGATGAGATAGAAAGAAAAACATATAGTGAAAATGAGATGTAAGATAAACAGGAGTGTGAACATATCAAAGTTGGTGGTATTAACTCATTGATAATTTGGTATAAAAATTAATTAGCTATTTTAACAGGAAATCACACAGTATGGGCAATACAGATTTAGTCTGCTACAAAGTGGATACTCTTCCCACTAGAGTTTTGTTGGCGAGCACAATCATACACCCTGTAGTTTGAGTAAATTGGAATTGTCTTGTTCATTCTTTTTTTTTTTAATCTGCGTCTTGTTCATTCTACATACCATGAACACGGAATAATGAAGTGATTCTGTTTTAGACTTTTGTGGTTTAGTCTTGTGAGTGGAAAGAATAGGCACTGCAAGAGCTTTGCCCAATTAAGTGGGTCCGCTGACTCGACTCCGATTAGATGTTGAACGTTAGAGACCTAAAAAAGGACTTGCGTGATTGAGTGATGCAATGACTGAAACTCTGTTGTTTCATACAATTTTTTATTGTGGTTAGATACCAATTGAGTAATATATAAGAAAAGTTCTGTTCAACTTATTGTCTTGATGTGCATTCCAACATCCATTTGCACTTATGTCAACTGATATGCAAACATAGTCTTAGTCATTAGAATTTTGCTTTCAAGCAAATTCATTTTTATTATATACTCCGGTGAAATATTAGTTTCTGAAATACAGTGATATGATTTCTATCTATAATACCTTCAACATGCATTACAATTTACAAGTGATTTCTTATTTTATTACTTTCATGTTGTAGGCTGTCACTCGAGTAAAGCCCTACATTTGTACCATGCCACTGAAAATGGATGACGGGTGGAATCAAATCCAATTTAACCTAGCTGATTTCACTAAGAGAGCATATGGCACTAATTACGTGGAGACGCTGCGAGTTCAGGTCCACGCAAATTGTCGCCTGAGAAGGATATATTTCTCTGATCGCCTCTACTCTGAAGAGGAACTACCCCCAGAGTTCAAATTGTACCTTCCAATGCAGGTAAGAAATGGTGCCTGCATATGAATAGCTTGTCTTTTTATATTTTCATCTCAATTGCATGTCAAGTCTCATCTAGCTTTTTTTAAGATAAAACCCCACCTTCTGTTTGTCATATTGCAGAAATCTTGAAAATGTTGCGGGAGGATGGAACTGAAGCCACAAGAACAAGAAGACTTGATGTTATATGCTGTTCTGCCTATTGGCTTATTTGCTCTAAAATGTGTCTTTGTTATAGTAAAATTAGAACTTCTGCAACTGCTCTATTCCCTTCCAGTAAGACTAAGCTTGTAGGGTGTCTCTGATGATTCTGTAATTTAGGACTCAATTTCGGTTAGATTTGTGCTTTCATATGATGGTTTGAATGCAATTTCATTTATAACATATTATGCCCAAGACCTTGTTATATGATTTGAGGGAAATAGAAATATCTTAAAAACTCTAGTGTGGCTAAAAAATTTGGAGTTAAGGGAAAGTGGAAGGTTAAAATAACTCTTCAAGTCTTGTGTGATGTCCTTGCGCTCTGTCAAAAAATAATTTGTGGGATATTATTGACAATGAATTATAATTTGCAGACTGTTTTGACTAAAATATCTCCAGTTACTTTGTTGATTTCAAAATAGATCTTTCATATATAATCGCTAACAATTCTATGTCACCTTAAACTACGATAAAGTTTTCCCCTTGTATAACTTACAATTGTGTCTTTCTTCCCCTTGCATACCAAATAATAGAAAGCCTATTGTCTTTCTCCTCCCGTTCAATCAAACTAAATATGGGTTTTTTTCTTTCTTTCCTCTCCTCCCCTCTATTAAAAGTTTTCTCATTTCTTCCAATTTAACCCGGAGTACTTCTTGCCAATTGTGGTAAAAAAGCAATATACAAATTTATACATAACTTCAAGTCCAAATAAAAACGGGTGATTAGTTCAAGTGGTAAGTAAAATTTAGATTCAAGTCTTATCTATAGAATAGTCCTTGCTAGAAGAGCTAACCAACCGGGGAAAACTTGCATCCCGGACCGGGATGCAAGTTTTCCAAGCTCTAACCAACCAGGATGCAGATGTTCCAAGCTCTGATGTTGTTAAACTCAGACCATTCTTTGTCTCGGTGAGAATATAGGTTGGTTCAACAGTAAACCTTATAAATTTCCTTGGTTTAATAGTGTAATGTGCATCTCTTTTAGAGAAGCTGCCATTGTTTTAAAATGAAAGATCGCGTTGACCACCAAAAAAATAATAAGAGCATCTCTAGATTAAATCTCCTTATATATTTCCTTGTAAACACATTTTTTCTTCTTAAATCTTAATGCGTTCGCATCATAACACATTACAAATTGAACAAGTGAATAAATCTTATTCATTTTTGAGAAACTCTGGAAATAACTTTTCTGTTCTTTTATTTTTTTTGGGTGACGTAATGCATAATGTTGGGACTTGGGATGAGCTTGGTTGACGTAATGTAGTACAGAAAAATAATTAGGACAGTGTTCCCTAAACAGACCCTTCAAGTGCAGATAAAGAACAAAGAGCTGAGGAAGCAATAAAACTGACTTCATTTCTTTTAGATTATGTATATGTATATGTACTGGGGAAAAAGGGAAGACATTGACTCACCTATTTGTTCACCTTTAGAGGGGGGAAAACACAAATTTCAACATGATTATCAGTTTTCAAAATTAACTGTAGCCATGAACTTGATTTGTTAACCTTCCAAAACTGAAGCACATCTAGGGAAATAACAAAAAGAATGAAAATTGAAAATCATACACTGTTCAAGCATGGGTCAGGGTGACTCACTCAAGCTTTTCAACATTCTTGGACTGGACATGCTCTAAAGATCTAAAAACTGAAGTACATCTATGTTGGCGGATAATCATGACAAGGATGAATATGTTGGCTGCTAGAAACACTAAACCAGCCATCCAAAGCTGTAAGAAGACATTTTTACCCTTGAACTCAAGCAGGTAGCCCCACATTAACCAATGGGACTGAGCTCCAACCCACAAAAGAATACAAGACAATCCATCCCATTTAAGCTTCATTTTACTCCATGGGAGTATTAGAGGCAGCAAGCAAAAGAACCAAACGAAATATTGTGCTGTAATCACCTGCATGACAACAAAATCAAATGATAGTCTGCAATGTTTATGCTAAAATATAAGGAAGCGTGTTGATTTAAAGGATGATTACCAAAAGGGCTCCAATATAGACAATGATGTTTGAATTTGAAATAAGCAATATAAGTCACTGAAATCTATGTAAGAATTTTTACTAAATGAAAATATGTAGCACTATTGAAAATTGCAGCCTCTATTTTTCTGTTTTTCATAACAAACCTTATTGAACACCACGAATGCCACAGTCTGCACAAATAGGCAAAATGGTAAATCCTGTGCAAAGCGGAAAATGAGAACAAGCTGAACCACAAACTGCGGCAAAAAGGAGATAAGCTTTTCCAACACTGAAATATCATGCCCGTACTGGAGATATATGTGATAGAAATAGATGGAAAAGTTGTGCCTTGGATCTGTACGAGTAAGATGGTACAGCAGTGCTTCATGTAGAAACTCCCACCCATATAAACAGAATAACAGACCAGTGCAGAAGAAGAAAACCAATCCTGAGACCAGTCCAAATATCAGCCTGTCCCTTGTGAACAAGTTTTTTAATAAATTATGTGAAGCACACCAGCCATCCCCATCATTCGGTCTCTCTCCCTGAACAGCACTCCAGCTCCGTAGGACAGGTTTCTGACCAGATGGGAAGAAGTTCGGATCAAGAACCAGGATTATAGGAATAGCATAAATTATAGGATAAATCCTGAAATGGACAACAACTCCATACCAAAATGCTGACTGTAACACACGACCTGCAAACGAGGGAATAAAACAAAAATAAAAGAAAAAAAAATACCGTCAGCAAGCCTAACAATCACATGTAAGACTCAAACTTCTCAAATTGATAGCAAAATTAGAAAGGAAAATCGAAAGCCAGGTAAAAGGCATTCTACTTTAACCCCCGATTCAAACAAAATACTTAAGTCGTTAACTAGAAGGTTTCTCCAGTAACTTCTTTTTGTAGGGTACTGACAACTCTCAACAATTAATGATTACTATTTGTCCATTTGTCCAACAAACTTGATGTATAAATGCAGCAATTTTTTGTATAATTTCAATTAATAAGACACAAGGCTGAAAATTGGCGACTAATGGTTAAAGGTACCGGTACCTTCATAAAATAAAGGGTACCTAGTAGTCTTATGTTATACTAGTTTTTAAGCTTTTAGAATGCTTGGCAGGAAAGATAAACTAGTTTACCAGGGATCGAAATGAAAACATTTCAATTCTCAGTGATGAGTGCTTGGTAAAAAGTATTAAAATATGCTGCAATACAGAATACAAGATTATTCCTTAATAGTGCCTTTATCCTGGTATGTTAAACTACGTCTTGCAAAAAAGCCAAATGTACCAGTACACTGTAAAAGACATAGAAAGGATTACATACTAAAATACTACAATCTGTAAATTACTATTACCTTTCATAAGACAGATAATGATCCACAATATCATGGCAGAAACAATGGGTTCACAGTTCCCACGTGTCCCAATGGTGAAGGTAAATGGATTAAAGAGCCATGTCATGACAGAGTAGTTGCAGATGTTTTCAGGAACCTTCCGCAGCTTTAGAATATTGTAGATGAAATATCCGACAAGTATATCTGCATTTAAGATATGATAAACATGTGCTTAGACATAATGATTGGAAAACCATTCAACATAATCATTATCCAAAAACACATTAACTCAAACTCATTTCATATATAAAACAAATCATGAAATTGTTAAAATTCACTTCATTAGTTTTCTAATCATTTCAACAAATCCACATTTTTTTGTCTCTAAAATGCTTCATGCGTCTTAGAGGAGCCAAATAGTATATTTACAAAATCTGCATCATCACTTCTACATAATCCACCAATCTATCATTATACAGATGCTCCCAAACTAACATTTGATAATGAAATTAGAACTTGCAGCCATAGACTAAAAGGCTCTCCTAAAACAAGTGATCTAAATTGCTTCAACATGGAAAATCAACACTACTGTTTGCAGAAACTACATCAGAAAACTTGTCCATACCTGAAGATGAAAAGAGAAACTTTCCCCAGGCGCTATGGACAAATGAATTTGGAATGAGAAGAAACGCAAGCAAGGGGGAATAGCGATATGTGGTTCTCTTATAAGGGGAATCGCCCGAAGCCATTAGAGATGCAGCATCAGAAAAGACAAGGTAGTCAACATCAGTGTATCTAACCTCCATATGGGCATCTTGCCACTCTCCATATACAATTAGTATAACACGAAAAACAGCTGAGAATAGAAGCAGTGAACGGATATCTAACAATGTCATTGCTGCAAGGTAACAACAATACAAACATCAGAAAAAAACAATTCAGCTTCAGAATCATAAATACGTCCAAAAACCATATTTAAGATTTTGGCCTTTTCAGAATATATACAGAATATTTTTCTCGTTAACATAAATTTTTCATCTTTCTATTAAAATTAAAACTTTTTTCCCATAGAAATGAGAATCTCAGTCTACCTTTACTGATGAGGACACATTGTGCAAAGTGCAAAATGTAGATTGATAAACAAAATCCCAAATCAACATATCTTCAATTTATTTGAAGCTTTTGGCTGAACAAATCGTAAAAGAAAGCATGGTCATTGGTCAAGCTTAATCTATTGTTATTTTAGTATTTAGAGACAACAAAGTAATGGAACAAGAAATGAAACATCATCTTCTGAAGCTCAAACTCAGTGCTGGAATGAATTTACATTATACCAAGAAAAAACATGTTCCATATAGTTGACTTGACATTTCGTCAAACATATGATGTGCAAAAAAAATATCATAATCAAACCACTGTTACACTAGCCACAAAATCTGCTAAAACATTAAGAAGCCCCAAATATCAGATTGGCAATAAAAAAACGCTCCGAAACATTTATTCGATGAAACCAATGGAATATAGCAAGTGCTTATTGCAATTTCGCTACCTATCCCAGGCAACGGTAGGAACCGCGTCGATGATGAAGATCTGGTTCTGGCGAAGGCAGCATTCGGCTCCAGCAACGACAACGTTCGGTTCGATACAGGCACAGCTTGTTACAGTGTTTCAACTACTTAGGGCTTCTAAAAGAAGAAAGGTAGACGACATAGCATCTATTGAGAAAAAAAAAAAACAAGTTCAAATGACATGTTCATTGAGAATAGAATAATAACATGGGTCTATTGTGAAATGATAAAAAAATAGTGTGTTTGATTGAACTTTTTTGTTACAAATTTAAGAGGTTGGAATCTAGATCTAAGTAATCTAGACCTAGTTCTTCCACTTGGGGAATAAAAGAAAGGTAAATAAATTTGCTTAAATGGGTCATTCCAGATGTTATGTTTGAAGTTTGGGAAAAAAGAACGCTCTTGAATGTCAAGTTGTTTAAGTGATTGATTAACGGTGTAAGAAAGTGAGGGGTTCATGAAAGTCTTGATTTGAGTTCGAAGAAGTGGTTAAGTCATACTTTCGAAGAAAAAGAGAAAGTACATCTTCTTAATAGAGAATCAGCAAACACAAAGTTGTCAGGTAACAAAACAATTGAGAGGATCCATATTGAATTCTTGAACCAAGTTGTCAAACAACAAGAACGATGGGAGGGTTCTTGTTGAATTATCGGGTTAAGCTATTAAGCAATAAGACAGTTAGGAGGATTCGTATTGAATTCTTGAGGTAAAACCAGCAACAGAACAACAAGGAGGGTTCGTGTTGAATTCTCGAGGTAAGCTATCAAGCAAAACAAGACTGATAAGAGAATTTGTGTTAGATTCTTCAAAATGTCTAATTCTAGTGGAAGACATTATATTTTAAACATGGAAAGTGTCTAAGTTATGATGTGAAAGACTATCAACTGTCTTAAAAAAGAGCTCGAATGTAACTTTCTTATCTTCAAGCTTTGTTTGAAGATGATTAAGATATGTTGGAGAAGAGGTAATAATTTCCTCTTGAGAGGTGCTGAAAGGTATTTCAATTTAAATTCTTATGTATTTTAAGGCAACAAGAAATAAAGTTACCAAGGGGAAATGTCTGAAGGACATGTGAAGAGGTGAAGGCCAAGTCTCAAGAACGTGGAAAATTTGGAAGATATTGAAGGGTAGTCAAAGATAAGTGTTGTAGTATAATCTATTACCTATTGTATTAGTCGTGAAGATACTTAGTCTATACATAAATTTTCATTTGTATTTTATAACGATTTACAATCATCAACTCGAAGATTCTAGCACCATACGTCCAGTCTGTAGTCAGGGGCGGATTCACCGCCTGGCTAGCTAGGGCCTATGCCCGAGCTTTGGGGATTTTTTTTTTCTTTAGACGAGGTTACCTTTTGGGGCCAAAAAAAAGAAAAAAGGGCCAAATTCAAAGGCAAGGAGGCTGGCGGCGCGGAGAGGAGGCTGACAAGGAGGCCAGCGGCGCAGGGAGGATGCTGGCAAGGAGGCCGGCGGCGCGAAGAGGAGGTTGGCGGCGCAGGCTAGGTAGCAACTAGGGTTTCATAGTAGGTAAAGAAAAAAAGAAGAAGGAACGTGAAAAAGAAACGACAACAGCAGAGAGAGAGAGAGAGAGTGGAAAATAGAAAAAAAAAAACAAACTTATTAAGAAAAAGGGGTGTGAATTCTGATAACCCTAAAATGACCCATCTGATCATGTCATGGGCCTTTGGCCCATCTTTTCGTTTTTTTACTCTTTCTTTTATTGTTCTTTTTGAATTTGTTGGCTGGTCTGCGGCCTTTTTCTTCTTTTTTGTTGGGCCCTTCATGGCACTACTAAAAATTGTATCTCATGGGCCTTTCGTTTTTTTTAATTAATTAGTCCTTTTTTGGTATCATTGTATAGACATAAATATAATGACTAGTAACTAGTGAATACTTAGGGTTGTAATTATAATTTGATTTTTTCTCGAACAAATTATTTGCTCAAGAAAAACCTAAAAAAATTTGCGACAAGTCCAAAATTTGCCCAGGCTTCCAAAAAATTATAGTTCCGCCACTGCCTGTAGTATACTAGACCAGTGTTGTGAAACTCGGCTCGAACCGGCCGGTTCGACCGGTTGAACCGGGAACCAGACCCTAGATCGGTTCGAGCCGAGCATCGGATCGGCCATGCAAGCCACTCGGTGTGAACCGGTCAACTCGGCCGGTTTTTATGGTTGAACCGGAGACTCGGCCAATCTTGGTTGAACCGGCGAGTCTTTTTTTATTTTCAGCATTTTTTTTTGAAAGTTCCCAGCATTTATTACTTGTGAAAAAAATTTAGAAAAGGGGCCTAGCTTGGATTTGAATACACTCTCTCAAGGTTAAATGTTATGGTCCTTACCACTAGGCTAGGCACTGTTTTGTTATCATGAATACATTTCATTATATATATAAAGAGAAATAATAAATTATTTGACAAGTACCATAAATAATACTAATAAGCAACGAACAACTAATACTTCTAGCTACAGTATTTTTTTTTGGTTACATGCTAGCTACAGTATATATATTAGTGTCAAACAATAGTACCAACAAATATAATAATAACTTTTATATATTATATTTAACAGTAAATTATTTGTGTGTTTTTATTATGAAGTTATTAATTCATATAATTTTTTTAATATAGAATGAGTTAAGTATTGCAAAGTTTTCTTGTCCTTTCTTTGAGGACAAATTAAAGAATATGAATACTAAGCTTTGGTTGTAAAAAATTGACAAATTGATAATCTTTTTAGTTAGCCTGAAGTGGAAACCAGATTATATACAAGTTGTTTCATGTGGATATATCCTTTATTAGCTGATGGCGTAGCATTAGCAAGACCTTAATTATTGAATTATGTTTTAAACTTGTTTATATGCTAATTCAAATTTTCACTACACCACTTTGCTTCTTGTTAGGAAGAATACATATTATTTTATATATATGATATACTAAGGTTACATTTTAAATTATTATAATTTTTTAATATAAACCGAGTCAAACAATCGAACCAATAACCCAGTGGTTGAACCATTGACTCATTGACCCAGTGCCTTGACCGAGTCGATCACTGGTCCGAGTCTGATAACACTGTACTAGACTAAATAAACTATAAAAAATATGAATAAACAACCAAGTAATAAAAACAAAGTTAAGTGTAACTAGAAAAAAAACTACACATCCAATCCTCAATTTCTTTGAGACCAAACTGGCAAACTCTCGAGTCATGTGAGGGGAGAGTTTTATGTAAAAAGTTTGGGGAGTTATTGCCACTTTATTTACTAAAAAGACTCACTCTAATATTCAACCATGAGGTAGATTAGACAATACTTCTCCACGTCCACCACAAAACCCTAGTAACACACGTGTTATATATTATGAGAGAATTGGGGAGATAATCAGGAACGTTATTGTGTATGTTTAATTCTTCTTTCCTACCATTTGAAACAGCCTATATTTATTAAAATTTAAAAGCCACTGTTTGTTGCTTCTATTTTATTATTTTATTTTTGATTAAAAGTAGCTTATATTTTACTAGGTTGTGACTATTACACAATTCCATTATTAGTTTCCAAACAAACTAATAATCCCTGTTTTATCTCCTAATCATATTTATTTATACATCAAGTGCTTCATATGTGTAAGTGTAACGCTTTATTTTTGGTCAATTAACACTTATCCATTCTTTATTTTTTGTTCAATAACACTTATCCATTCAGATGTAACACTTGATATAACAAAACAAAACCAAAGGAACACGGGCCTCAACCCATACTTACCAAAACAACCTTTTTTGATAAGGAAAGACCAAACCCAAGACAATATCAAAATTACCAAACAACCCTCATGCCACATCAGCCTATGTTTTGGGCGGGAAAAACCTGTAAGACACAACAAGTGGCGCCAAAACATGATACCTTTTTTTTGTTTTTTCCTTTTTTTAATGATAAAGAAAATCACAACATAAAAACGCTATCAACAAAATAAAAAGTACACACCAAACCAAACAAAACAGAATTACTGCGTTTCTCTCTCTTTCTCTCTCTTCAGCTGCTTCTTCTTCTTCTTCTTCTTCTTCTCAGCTCTGTTTCCTCGATCTCTCTAGGGTTCTGTTGATTCAACACCATCATCGTGGTTCCTCATTGCAATTCACCGACCTTCCTGGGCGAATTCATCTCCCTCTTCGCACGATCTGCGCCAATTAGGGTTCTTGCATGAGTCCTCCAGCTGCAGCTGACATGGAAGATGTCAAGCCTTCTGTTGATAATGCCGACCAAGCTGACTCCCGCTTCGCTGACTTTTGCAAGGTTCAGTCTTTTCCATCTGTTCTATGTGAAATTTTATCTGTTACTGAATTTTTGTTCTTGTGAGATTTTTTTCTGGTGTTTTTATGTTGTTGTAATTGTGTGTAGGGCTTGTTTCTAGTGATTTTTGTGGATAAAGTTATGATCTTTATGTTTTTTGGTTAGTGGGTATAGATGTAAACGAAGCCATGTGATACACTCCCCTTAACCCTAGTTGAATTTCCATTTTTTTGAGAGGCATAGGAGGATGCCACTGACATTATTTTTATTGATTAAAAAATTAATCTTTTCAGAAGGTTAGATGAAAAATTTTAGTGATATGGGTGAAGTAGTATTTTATTCCTCATCTGGGTCATCTTTCACATCCTGATATATGATAAAGGATCAAGTTTAATTTTTTTTCACTGGGGCAAGGCTAGAAGAATATTTTTGGAGACAGTAGGTGGGAGGTGGGAACGCCGGTGATGAGCCCAGCATGAATGAAGAAAGTCCAGAGAGCAATGAATTCACCGACCCTATTTGAGTTATTATTTTAAAGGAGAGGAATGCGCTAATATCGACAACTGTTTTAACCAAATCTTTCCATTAAATGATTTGTCGGTTTGTTATGATATGACGCGTTGTGTTTAATGGTTATTTGCTGTATTTGATGGGTTGAGTTACCGCGTCATTTGCACGTGTTGGAGCTATAGCACATTACTTGCAAAGAAAGTTTTGGGGAACTCACTGTTCTTGTGACATTGGTTACATATTCACGGCTGATGTGGGCCGGGAAGTGCTCAAATGCGCACACTAAAATTAGGGGAGCTAGCCACTCAACTTTTCAAATACATTTAGTAACCGTTAAACACAATGCACCATATTATAACAAAACGACAAATCATTTAATGGAATTTTTTTGTCTAAACATTTGTAATTATCAGCACATTCATTTGTTTTTAAATAATAACTCAACAAGGTTGGTTGTTTCATTGCTCAGTGGACTTTCTTCATTAATGTTTGACTCATTACCCGTGTGGATGACTTTGGTGGAGCATACCAGCTGTTGGCGATGACCGGAAACTCATTGCTTTGCGCAAATTGCGGCTGAATCACAGGGATTTAACGTTTGTTATAATTATAAAGCTAACTACTCGTTATGCATAGCAGAGGGTTAATATGGTTTGAACTTGTTTCTCATTAGGGCTTCTCTGCTATCTGTGACCTCACTGTAGCATATTTTGGACTCAGCTGTTCCCTGCCCCAAGTGCGAACCCAGAGAGAGAGAGAGAGAGAGAGAGAGAGAGAGAGAGAGAGAGATCAGACTTACGATTTAAGGCAGTTAAATCCACAGGGAATTGATTTTAGTGCCATCCCTATAGATATTAATGCTATCCGCATGCCATCCCCTTCCGCACTTTCAATGTATAATTTGTGTTCCGCACGTATCAATGCGGTGTGTAATTGATTCCCGCACATATAAGTGCGGTAAAATTGGGTGGCGAGAAAACGAATAGGGTTGGCATTAAAATCAATTCCCAAATCCATATCAGGTTGAGATTTGGTTAAGAAGTAGACTCAGAACAGGGGAAATGTCCATATATTTATTTCTGCTTGCTTGTAGACAGATTGTTTGAGGTTTAAATTGTGATTCTTTACCCATTTAAGTCTACATTGATGTGCTCTTTAATCACAGAATGGGCTGGCTTTGGATGAGAAAAGCTGTAAAGAAGCAATGAATCTGTTTGGAAAAACCAAGCATATTCTACTGACAAATGTTTCATCAATGGGGAATGGAACGGTACATAAGTTCATTTTTATTTAAGTGCAAAATATAAATTGTATTGAAGTTTTTTATTTGAATTGATGAGGTTGTATAATTCTTTTCCAGTCTGAAGATGCAGAGCGGTACTGGTTTGCTTTTATTTTATACTCAGTCAAGAGATTGACTCAGAATAGTGAGGAGAGTGGGCAGGAAGAGGTTGAGAACACTGGGCTGACCTTGTGTCGTATATTGAGAGCAGCGAATCTTAAGTATTTTACTGACTTTTCTTTCTAGCATCTATGATTGAAGTTTACTGGCTTTTTTCCCTACTATATAAGTTTGTAGATTGTCATATAAGTATATTACTTATTGTTATCATTTATCGTGTATTCAACAGCATTGCAGATTTTTCTAAAGAGCTTTCTCAGTTTGTTGTCAAGGCTGGTCAAATTTTAAGTAATCTATATGGCACGGATTGGGAAAATAGGCTTAAGGTATGACTAAGCAGGGAGTCATGATTACATTTTGCATAGTTTATGTTCATATGTGTGTATCAGCATGTGTGTGATGGTCTCTGTATTTTGTATTCCTTGGAAGCCTTTTTTTTATAAAGCCATTATTTATTTTTCTATGTCTATACCAGGCAAAGGAGATGCATGCCAATGCTACTCAGTTGGAGATCCTTAGCAAGTGAGTGGCCATTGTCTG
This sequence comes from Lotus japonicus, assembly GCF_012489685.1. Taxonomy (NCBI): domain Eukaryota; kingdom Viridiplantae; phylum Streptophyta; class Magnoliopsida; order Fabales; family Fabaceae; genus Lotus; species Lotus japonicus. Next base: position 66,865,311 of record NC_080043.1, read on the forward strand.
CATCCACTTCTTAAATTAATGTCTTATGTGGCAATTAGTGCAACATGCGGACATTGCCATATGAGTTTACTTGACATGACATCTTATAACTTTGATGGTTCCAGGTACTATAAACGTATATTTGGAGAATTTTTTGTTGCACCTGATGCAAATGTCGAAAAGAACTCAATTGTTACTGTTCATGCATCTGATTACCATCGGTTTGGATGGTTACTTTTCTTGGCACTCCGTGCACATGCTTTCAGCCGTTTCATAAACTTGGTGACTTGCACCAATGGTTTAATTTCAATATTGGTAAGTTAGATTCTTGTAGCTTTAGTCTTTTTCAGCATTGGGTTTTCCCTGAATATGTTTCATATCTTTTTCTTTTTCACATAGAAATAGAATAGACTAAAGAGAATTGTTAGAATTTCAAACACTTGAATTTTTAATAAAATAATTGTTTGGTAACTCTTTTTGTTGTTGGGGGAACAAAGGAAACAATTTCTTACTTGCTGGGTGCATCTATTACAGGCTATCTTAATTATTCATGTCCCTGCTCGTTTTCGGAATTTCAACATTAACGACTCTTCACGCTTTGGTAATTGTCGTTGTTCTCCTTTCTTCCCTGCATTTTGTTTAGTTATTCTTGCTCTTTTTCATGGAGGCCTGCTCTATGCTCACACACTCATTTACTTGAAGGCTATTTTGGTGGTGGGCTAAAAGTGGCTTCTTCTAATTCTATCAACATTTCTTGCAGTTAAGAAAAGTAGCAAAGGTGTTGACCTCCTCGCTTCACTTTGCAAAATATATAACACTTCAGAAGATGAGTTGAGGAAGACCATGGAGATAGCCAATAGTTTAATAGCAGATATATTGAAGAAGAAACCTTGTTTGGCATCTGAATGCGAAACTGAAAACCTAGAGAATTTTGATAGAGGTTCACTCGCCTTCTGTCATTGGTTATTCATGCATCATTAATATATAATATCTTAAACTGGTGTTTATTATCCCTCTTTGCAGATAGCTTGACCTATTTTAAAGATCTGATGGAGGAATTGTCTCTGCCATCTAGTTTAAACATCTTAGAAAAAGACTATGATGTCATGATTCATGACAAGGGTGAACTGGATGAGAGGCTATTCATTAATGAGGATGACAGCCTGCTAGCTTCAGGAACCTTGTCTGGTAGTTCAGTTTCAGCCAGTGGTCTAAAGGTATCTTTAATGCAAAATTTGTTCTAACATGTAGTTTTATCTTGGATAAGACTAATACCTAAAATTACCTACCTTTGCACTCTGTAGAGGAAATTTGATTCGATAGCATCGCCTGCTAAGACTGTTATGAGTCCACTCTCACCCCACCGCTCTCCTGCGTCCAGTGCTAATGGCATTCCAGGTAGCACAAATTCAAAGATGGCAGCCGCCACCCCTGTAAGCACCGCAATGACAACTGCAAAGTGGCTTCGGACTGTCATTTCTCCACTTGCACCGAAGCCCTCACAAGAGCTAGAGCGATTCTTGGCATCATGTGACAGGGACATTACTAGTGATGTGGTGCGCAGAACTCTGATTATATTGCAGGCTATTTTTCCTAGTAGTCCTCTTGGGGAACGATGTGTAACTGGAGGCCTGCAAAGTGCAAATCTCATGGACAATATATGGGCCGAACAGCGAAGATTGGAAGCACTAAAGTTATACTATAGGGTATTGGAGGCAATGTGCAGAGCAGAAGCCCAAACACTTCATGCAACTAATTTAACTTCTCTACTTACTAATGAGAGGTTTCATAGGTGTATGCTCGCATGTTCTGCAGAATTGGTCCTGGCAACTCACAAGACTGTAACAATGTTGTTCCCTGCAGTACTGGAGAGGACTGGGATTACAGCTTTTGATCTGAGCAAGGTGATTGAAAGTTTCATTAGACATGAAGAATCCCTCCCCAGAGAATTGAGGCGACATCTGAATTCATTGGAAGAACGACTGTTGGAGAGCATGGTATGGGAAAAGGGTTCCTCAATGTATAATTCTTTGGCAGTTGCTAGACCTGCCCTTTCTGCAGAAATCAATCGTCTTGGACTGTTAGCTGAACCAATGCCATCACTGGATGAGATTGCAATAAATATTAACTTTTCTTATGGAGGGCTGCCTCCTGTTCCTACCTTGCCTAAATTTGAGACTTCACCAAGTAATGGCTCTCTGTCTCTCAGTTTGAAGATTTTAAGTCACATTTTTCTCTCTTCATATAATTCTTAGTTCATCATTGCATAAAGTTGTTGCCATGGATATCTATTAAGATCTATAAATTTGTTCCTTCTCCATTCTCCCTTCACACCTTTTCTTTCTCAAAGAGCACATGTTCAAAAATACATATTTTTTCAATTTCATTAACATGTCTATCATTGAAATGATTTCAGTTCAAAATGGGGATACCAGATCACCAAAGCGTCTCTGTACAGAACATCGAAATGTGTTAGTGGAACGTAATTCTTTCGCTTCACCAGTAAAAGATCGGCTTCTTCCCTTCAGCAACCTTAAGTCAAAGCTACCACCTCCACCTCCTTTGCAGTCAGCATTTGCCAGGTATAACTTTGATGAGTCTGGAAGTAGCTATCTTTGTAATTTTTCATTATTTTGACTTTTCACCACTTTGCTGTTGCCCTCTTTTGATGCTTTGTTGAATGTTTATTTCCGATAGTCCAACAAAACCAAATCCAGGAGGTGGAGGGGAAACATGTGCAGAAACTGGGATCAACATCTTTTTTGGCAAGGTATTTGGACTTTCATCATACTCTTATAACCTTGATTGTTAAAAGGACTTGTGAGCTATATGTTACACAGTTTTGTCATTAAAAGTTCATTTCATAACTAATTTTTTTAATTTAGTGGGCCCATAAGTTGCCTCTTGGAATTGGATTATTACATTACATCACGTCCACTTGAGTTATTACATCCTTGTTCTGATTCATGTGCTCGTTTAAGATTTAATGATTTGTTGCTTCTCTGGTTCATTTTAAGCACTAAAACTTGTGTACACTTCCTTTGTTTCCTAGATTATTAAGTTGGGAGCAGTCAGAATAAGTGGCATGGTTGAAAGGCTACAATTGTCCCAGCAGATAAGGGAGAATGTATACTGTCTTTTCCAGCGGATCCTAAATCAATGGACATCTCTTTTCTTCAACCGCCATATTGATCAAATCATTTTGTGTTGCTTCTACGGAGTTGCAAAGGTTTCTCTTGAGGCTTAGAAACTTGATATTGCCATGTGTGTTTCTTCGATTATCTTTCTTCATTCCATACTCTTTTGCAGATTTCACAACTGAGCCTAACCTTTAGGGAGATTATATACAACTACAGAAAGCAACCTCATTGCAAACCCCAAGTTTTTCGCAGTGTATTTGTTGATTGGTCATCGGCACGCCGTAATGGAGCATGTAAACAGAGAATAGGACAGGATCATGTCGACATCATTTCATTTTACAATGAAGTTTTCATTCCATCTGTAAAGCCACTGCTGGTTGAACTTGGCCCTGGTGGAGCAACCATGAAAAGTGACCGAAAGCCTGAAGTTAATAAAAATGACGGTACTTGCTTATTAGCTAAACTGAAAGTAATTATATTCATGACTTCTATTGCTATGCTAGTTCCGCACTCCATTATTGGCTTGTATGCTTTTCTCTTTCCAGCTCACTGTCCCGGGTCTCCTAAAATATCACCTTTTCCAAGCCTCCCGGATATGTCCCCCAAAAAAGTGTCTGCCTCACACAATGTTTATGTCTCTCCGTTACGATCGTCTAAGGTACATATTTATTTGCCTGGCTTTCTTCTTTGGACTATCTGACATTGTACTGTAGAAGGAAGGAGCATGTGAGGACTGTAATTGTTGTGCAATAGTGCTGTTACTAACATGATGCGGTTATAACTTGTCCTCAGGCTCACTACATAACACTTAAGCATATAGTTGAAATGGAAAATTTTGTTTTATTTTATGTAATATAAGTGCATTCATTGTTTATGTGCACACACAGATGGATGCTCTAATATCACATAGCTCAAAAAGCTATTATGCATGTGTTGGGGAGAGCACTCATGCATATCAGAGCCCTTCAAAAGACCTGACCGCAATCAATAACCGTTTGAATGGGTATGCATGCTACTTTCTCTGTTTTTACCTTTGAGAGTTACATGCATTACCAAAAAAACATGATGTCCTAATTTAATCTGTCACTGTTTTCAGCAACCGCAAGGTCCGAGGTGCCCTCAATTTTGATGATGCGGATGTGGGTTTGGTTAGTGACTCTATGGTTGCAAACAGCCTCTATCAGCAGAATGGTAGCTCTGGATCATCTTCAGGTGCACCATTGAAGTCTGAACTACTAGACTCTTGAATTCAAACAATGTTGTGTATATTCTGTACTTGTCCATGTTCTAAAACTTGTGTTCATACTAAAATATGATAGGGGGGCATTGTATGAGCGGTGAGATTGTAGAATGCCGCCACTACCCCCGTGTACTTTTGATCATATTAGGTGTTTTGTGCAAAAAATCTAGGACTCTTATTAGCTAATCAATAAAAAAGAAAACCTTTTGAAAATGCTGAGAAATATTACTATGCTCTCTACATTGCACATGTTCGTAACTTTTTTTTGTTAGGGAATTAGGAATGGATTTTTTCAGGTGAAACTTCCAGTCACATGATGGGTGGGGCTTTATCAAAATTTGTGAAAATCTATGAAGAGTGGATTTAGTAAATGGCTGGCTCAGAAAAAGTGAGAACCGAGAAGAGTACAGTTTAAGAGTTTGAGATACATTGATATTTTATTGGAGATTCAAGGCATAGTGATGCAATCTCATTGAAGAATTATAGACTATAGTCGATTTATCTAGATAGAAATCGAGAGTGAAGCTTAAAAGTGGCATTCTATCCTTTATTTTTAAATTATGAAGCTTAAAATTTTTAAATTGCAAATTAAACTACCAAAATAAATGGTCAAGAATTAAGATATAACACCATTCATGTATATCGAAATAATATGCTTTTTCTATCCAAAATTTTGATTTATAGTTATCGTCTTACGGAAAAAGGTTGATATTGATACTTCATGAATCAATAATTAATTAAATTTAAGTAATAATTTATATATTACAATACACATGCGTTCAAATAAAACCTTACAATACACATAGATAGAAACAATAATGTTTTCTTTACAAATCATTTTCACCTCCACAAAGTAGAAATATTAAGAGAAAAGAATGAAATAAAAGATACTAGAATTGATAAGATGATGACTGATGTGATTAGAAAAGAAGTGAGAGATAAAAATATAAATAAGTGAAAATTAGACAAAATACAAAGTTGAGTAGGAATGATAAGAACTCAGAAGGGTGGAGGGTGGAGGGTGGAGGGTTCAGGGTACGAATGCTGACAAGAAACTAATTTACTAACATTACTAGCAACTAACATTTACCTATAAAAAAATATAAGAATTGAACTATGGACCAATATTTAAAAATTTCAAACGATGATAAATTGGTCAGATCAATTTTTATAATTAAATATATCATATCTTTAATTATATATATATCAAAATATATATGTTCAAAGCATCTATTTTCCGATGCACAAAAAAAATGTTCAAAGCATCTAAGGAACAAGTGGCTTAGTGATATTTATTCTTGCTCTCAACCAAGAGGTTCTAGCCTTCTAGGATCGCTCCCATTATTAGTGCAATTTTTTTCACTTTAATATGATTTAAATAACTTTAACTAGATGTCACGAAAATTTGAGTTTCCCGCCCAATTTTGAATTTTGAAATTATTTAACCACGTTGACTTGAGTTGCAGTTCGGTTTAACCACTTGAGCCATGATCAATTTGATTTAGTTTAGACCAATTTACAACCAGGTCAACTGTACAACCAATTAAAATCACTGACAAATTGACCGGCCCAAACTGAGTTTTAAGACACTCCTTTGAAACATACTTAAGAGATCTAGAGTTCACTCAAAACCTTCAAGAAATTACTTTTACTCAAAATTCTCTAATAAAATGCCAACACTCTCAACATGATATAAAAGAACGTCTTCAAACCTATATAGACCCTCAACAAACTTGTTCTGGGAAACCATGGCACGGACGACCAGAGCAGGCCCAGGGCGGAAACCTAATGAAACGGCCACCACCGCCCGTGGACGACCACCACTCCAGGAAACCCTTGAACGGACGGCCGGAGTGGACCTAATGGGACGATCACCCACTAAACGATCGCTACCTCCTCCCGGCCCGCTTGGGACGGAGGAGACTTCCCTTTTGAGTACAAGACAATCACCGGGCCCACCATGTAGGGGTTGACCTATCCCAACCATCCTACGGTACTAGTTGGAGGCACAGATCCCAAGGAACCCTGGACCATTGGATCACTGCTTTGCGGCAGGGAGCAACAGAGGATCCAACGGCCCAGGAGGAACCAAGTACGAGCCAGGCATGACGTTGCATGGCTCCAACCCTAATTTCCCTTCGTGTATATAAGGAGAGCTCCTCCTCCATATTAAGGTAACTCATTCTCTTTACTTCTTCACCTACTCATTCCTCATGCCCCTACTTACTTTAGCATCAGAGTCCCTTGCAGGAGCCCCTCTCGGGAACGTCCAGCTCGTCGCCTCACTAGTCCCCCGCTTCTCTCCGCTACCCCTTCTCACCGGGTAGCTTGGTCATCCCGATCAAAACTCATGTGAGCACTCATCAACTACGTCCAACCTTACAAATGCTAGGCATGTAATCCTCTCATTTCTATTTCATGCAATGCAGATTTCAATATGTTTTTGGTTTATCATTTCTTTTCCATTTAACTTGTCCAATTTAAATCTTTACTTTTTAAGCAGTTACTTCTTTTGTTTATTAGAAATGAGATTTTTGAATTAACGTGATTTTGCAAACATGATTAAGTGAAATTGTATTTAATAAACATGATTTATATTTGAATGTTTTGTAACAAACATGATTTTTTTTTTAAATGAGTATTGTTTGGATGATATTGATGAATCTCATGCTTCTATAATTTATAAAAAAAAAAACACTATCATCAGCAATATCAAAATTCAAAAGCACATTTTAGGCAATCACCACGATGATTGGATGTTAAGAAAAACACATTCCCTCTCTCTGTCTCATTCCTAACAAACCTCATTGGGGCCTTAAAAAATTCTTCCCACAACGCATTCACAATTTACCTCCCTCTAAAAATCACCTTCGCTTTTTCCCTCTCATTACGCACACACCACCAACCTTTGTTCTCCTTCTCTTTTGGTATGAAATTTGAGCTATAAGAGCAAAGCCAAGAACACCACCATGTTCATACACGAAGGGAACGATCACCGCCGTGAAACCCAATTTTTGGTGAGGTTTTGTGACCACCTTGGCCGGTAAACACGTTTTCCTGCCAGATCCTTTGGCTTTTGGGGAAACAAACATCACTACGATGATCCTCATCACGAGGAGAAGAGGTACCATTTCTTAGTTTCTTTCGTCCTTCATAGCCGCCTTGAGTCGCAGTAGAACACTGTTCTCCAACAAGAACTTCACCGGGAAATCGTGTTTTTCATTCACAATGAGTATTTGACCTTCTAAGCTCGTTTCTAACCTCTGATCCGTGAAACCTAGTTTTCGGTGACCACCTTGGCATGTAAGCACATTTTCTACCAGATCCTTTGGCTTTTGGGGAAACGAACATCACCACGATTATCCTCGTAGCGAGGAGAAGAGGTATCATTGCTTAGTATCATTTCGTCCTCCATCGTCGCCTTGAGTCGCAGCGGAACACCGTTCTCCAGCAAGGACTTTGTCGGGAAATCATGTTTTCATTCCCAATGAGTATTCGACCTTCTAAGCTCGTTTTTAACCTTTGATCACACACTCGATGATGAAAAATACGACCTTTCCTACCTAGAACTTGTACCCTATGCTTTTTAAGAAAGACATCTCATGCTTGTCATTTCCCATAAGTTCTAAGGCCTTTCTACTAATAGTGATTTTGATTTGAGTATTTTACTTATTGCAAAGGATCTCGTGAGATTGTGAAAGACAAAATTATTAGTGCTAGAACTTCAATTTGAGTATTTTAATCTACCAACGCCCAACACCAACGCTATGATTTGACGATTCCACAGAAACACTGTTTCTAAGAAAAAAAGCATATCCAAATTGTTTGTAAAAGGACAGGTCGGGATCCTCTCAAGCCCAAAATATTATCCAGCCTTTACGGCTCATTTATAGCCATACATCAAAATAATTAATGGTTGAGATGTGTTGAGGTGAAAAAGTAATTTAAACACTAATTTTTTTAAGAGTGGTATACATTACTGGACCCTCCAGCAGCTAGAGAGGATCCAAATCCGGACGACACGATTACAACAGAACGCGCATTTACAGCCACCAACAACGTTTGATAAAATAAATTAAGAAAATAGACTCTATGAGGATTTAAATCTAATCCCGATGCTACTCTTAAATCTGTTTGTTTACAAAAAAAATTACAACAAAGAAGTTGTTCTCATCCCATGATGTTGTTACATGCAAAGCATTTTTTTTTACATTTTTTAATGTCAAATGCGATTTTATTAATCAGAAGGAGCAATATCCGACGAGAGGAAAATCTTCAATCCACACGTAACAGAAATCAGAAAAAGCATATTTGGCGACGGACTTCTAAAGCATTTTCTACATTACTTCTATTTCATGTTTGATTTTATTTGTATAAAATGATAAATTTAGCAAGTGGTAAGAAAATATTTCAAGTGAGAGGAAGCGTTCAAACTCCTAAGGAATTGTTTGGCAGTTGATTTATGGAGGTTTTTGGTGGGGATGGCTTTGGATGACATATTTTTATTTTTCAAATTAGAAGATTTACATAATATGTTTATAATAAATAAGTTATTAATATGTTGTGTTTATGGCAATTTATCATTTCATAGATTTTATTTTTAAGAATCATGAAATTAGATACTACTTACTTGAAAATTAAAAATATGTCATCTCAAAGTCTTTCCTTTTAGAAACCTCCAAAACATAAAAGAAAAGTAGTTGTTCCCCACATATAATCAAGGAAAATTGGGGGAAACAAAAAAACTCAAGAGTTACTCTCCCTCCCTCAAAGACACATAACCTAATCAACATTCAATTTTCTTCTTCTTTTGCCATAGTTTTTCAATCATAAATCTAGTAACAAAGAGGGGGAGGTAGCGCAAGAAGTGGATCTACGAAGTTGGCGAACAGATCTACGAAGGCGCTTGGATCGACAACAACAATGAAGGAAAATAAAGGAGGAGGTGGAGGACCGCAAGAAGTGGATCGACTAGAATGATAAAAGAAGAAGGGTGAACCATAGAGAAGAAGAGAGGGACAAAGAGAGAAAATGAAATGGGTGAGAGGTCGGAGAAGCTCCAAGCCACCATGGTGACAGTCCTGAACGGCGTCCTTGAGTCTCAAACCGGCGATGAGAAAGGCAATAGCCTCCTTGCTACAGGATATGGACAAGCAAACTCCAGTATGCATTGGTTGCGTGGTGAGAGAAGAGATCAATTAAGATAGATCACGATGGCTGGGGGGAGAGGTCGCAACACGGTGTTCATTGATTGAGGTCCTAACTGTTGATGGCGAGTGTTGGTGAGAGGGAAGGAAGCTGAGAGAATTTTGGGGCCATAAGGGTAAGAACCAAGAACTGATTAGTTTTGGGGCCATAAAACAATATCAGGATAAATGTGGGCCAAAAGTTGAAATTGATAAAATTTTAAATCCAAAAGGCAATAAAAAGTGAGAACACCTTTGATAGCAGGGGTAATAGCATGTCATTTTGAGATGGTGTGACCTTGCACAAACAAAAAGGTGAACCCAAAAATGTTTCCTTGACAATTGACACCTATTCCACCTTCACCTTTAGAGAGTGATAGGAATAAAAAGAGAGAAACAAGAGATGATGGGTGAAGTAATAGGAACTTAAGAAAGATGGGAAGAAATATGGTTGGAAATGGAATGTAAGGGAATCAGGGTATGGATATATCGAAGTTGTATTTAAAAACTAACATTTTTCCTTTTTGTTGGCTACTTTTTTAAGTTAAAACCTCCTAAAAAATACACTACTTTGTCTTCCCTGAACGGATCTTGGTGAACATAGTGTGCAGGGGCAGTTAACAAGGTAAAGTTAGAAATGTTATCATAAGTGACAAGCAGGAAAAGGGCCACAGGAAATTGTAACGATTCCCATTGGAGCAAGGAAACAGAGTCCTATTTCACAAGATTATTTAAAAGATAACTTACCATGCTTTGGCATGTAAAAGTATCAATCCTAACTACCCAAATCCTCATTCCCAGATGATTCTCCAGTCAACAAGTCAGCTTTACAGGTTGAAGCTCCCTCTCTCCTTAACTTAACAAAGACTACTTTGATGTTTAAGCAGCCACAGTAATAAGGAACTGAGCCACAACAAATTTTCTCTACATTTCATGAAGCAGAAACCTCACCACACAGCCAGGAAGACAAGCTTCCACTAGAGACAACACCATTACTTTCATAAGCCATTTCCACATATTTTTTTCATTTTTTCCCCTTTTTTTAACATAGAACATATAAGAAAACTTGAGATTTGATCATAGATCAAACGGTGCTCAGTTAGGCAGAAATCCATTCAAAGTAATGGCAGCGGGCACCTCTAGTTGCAGTCCAATTTCCACATCCAAAGAAAAGGTTCCCATGCTTGGGCCCTGGCTTCCTGATCATGCCCCTACTGCTTTTCACCCCACAGAAACAGCAAGGGTGGTACTGAACGATGGGGGTATTCATATCCTTTGCTTTGTAGGGGTAATGAGGGAAAACACTCATTTGTTCAGGAGACTGCTTCCACATCAGTGATCGATCAGAAGTCTGCCACATAATGGAATTGGTAATGGAAAATTTGAAACCCTTATGCATGAGCAGAGCCAGCAGGCGAGCAGTATTTTTAGCATCATCAAGGCCACAATGAGCACGACCCTGCCAAGCCAAGCCAGCAATCTCAACAGCCTCCTTCAGATTACACTTCACAGCACCAAATACCTCACGGAAAGGAATCCTTAAGTTGATCCAGCTAGCACAAGTTAAGAAGAAGATAAACAAAAGTTAGTTGAAACGAAATCCTGATAAACATGGATCATCATTTCTATAATGCAACATTTACCGGTTGAAATAAGGAGGTTTTCGTATTTTCTTGAATCGGCACTCAGATTCAAGCATCACACGGCAATCCCAGTTAGACCATGTAACCACAGCAAAGTTGGCGTTCTTTATTCCCTTCTTCTCAAGCCACTTGTCATGCCTAAGTAGAGCCTCACTCAAAGTAACACCTCTGTCCACCTGAACCATATAGTAAGAAATACGGTTAACAATCTTCACCAATAGCCAAGAATGAATAGGCAAATGTAATACTTGATTAGCTACAGATAGGTTATAAAAAGATACAGCATAGAAATATGTCTATCATCCAATGTCAGTTTGTGATCATACTTATGGTGTGCTCACAAAGGTTGTATGTGGGCAAAAGCATCTATCCATACCTACCATGCCTAAGTAAAGCTCCTTTATAATACCACATGTCTTAACTGGGGCAATCTCAAAATGGTTATTCATTATCTAATCCGACAGCACACACACACACACACAAATGGCTGCCGCTAAAGATGCAGGGATGTAAATTGTGTGAGAAGCAATCACAGGTGCACTCCATGTCCCCATTTACAGACCCACTTGACATGAATTTCTACTTAATGTCCAGGTTCCCCACAACTTTTCCACTTTCAAATTAATCACTTCAAATCATTTGATATTATATACAATGCCAACCAATAGTAGAATGTTAGATTTCAATTACTTGACACATTGGATAAAGAAATAGAAACAGAATATGCTCAAACTGAATATTGTACACATTATTCTGACAATCATAACTGCAATGTATTGTTATAAAGAGTATAAAATCCGTACCATGGAGAAAATACAGTGCAAGTTCAGGCAAATTAATCAAAATTCAATAAGTAGACCAAAGTCTAGATAGCTAGAACTAGATGGGATTAAGCATGTGTATAATGAGAAGTATTATCTTTTTAACACTTAGGTAAACAGTGTTGGTTAGCTCCAATTTAGGAAATGATTCCTCTTATAATTAATCCAGAACATAGATATTGCTAGAATCAAATGGCACGTTTAAGCACATATATAATGAGTAAATCGTAGGCATTGCTAGTATTGGCTGCCATTAACTCTTAGGTAACTAGTGTAGGTTTGCTCTCTAAGAACATTTTACTCATAAAGGGTTTTTATCCACGGATATCCGCAAGTGTGGATAATTTTGACATCCCTACTTGTGGCCATAGGATATACACAACTATTTGGCCTCAATTATCGAAATGCTTTTTCTTTTGTGGCCAAAATAACTATTTTTCCTCTTTGTTGTGAAGGCTAGTAGGCTACCATTCATTAATGGCCACTTCATTAGTTAGATATTAATAAGGCCTTTCAGCATGGTGAGTTGCAATAAGCGGGTCTAGCAACAACTATGGGTCATACTGCACATGATGTGCCCAACTCAGATGCCACCTCTACTCTATGGACAAAAACAATCATCCTATGCTTGGTTTGGAAGGTTCAGTTATATCACCTGATCAATGCATTCACCTAGTTGTTCATGTAGATGACATTGTTGTCATGAGAAATGATTAGCCTAGCAACAAAATCTTGAACCAGAATTTTAAGCAACATCAGTCACACCACTATCAACAAAAGATTTGGACCCTCTAGTACTTTTTGGGGATTTCAGTTGCTCAATATAATGTCAGGATTGCCATCACACAAACAAAGTATGCTATAAAAATGCTTGAGGAAACAGCCATGTTGAACTACAACCCTAGTAATACTCCAAATGAACCCTAATGTCAAACTCCTACCAGGTTAGGTGGAGCAATTGACGAACCCTTGTAGATATAGATGTCTTGTCAGTAAACTCAACTACCTTAGAGTAGCTAGATCAAATATTATTCTTTTTGTAAGTGTAGGAAGTTAATTATTAAAGGCTCCTTGTTTTAGATAGTCATTGGGACTTTGTGGCCCGCATTCTGAGATAAATCAATAGTGCACCGAGTAAAGGGTTACTTTATGAAAACAAAGGCAAAGCTGAAGTTGTTGGTTATTCAAATGCTGGTTGAGCAAGTTCACCATTGATAGAAGCTTAATTTCAGCATATTTAGTTTTTGTAGGAGGTAACATAATCTCATGAGGAGTGAAAACACAAAATACTTGCTAGATCCAGTGAGTGGTCGAGTACAATACTATTGCAATTGGCAATATCTACCTAGAAGTCTAGAACTAATATGGTTAAACAGTTGCTTCACAAGCTTGAATTGGGAAATGTTATGGAAATGAAACTGATTTGAGACAGCCAAGCTGCAGTACAAATTGTGTCTATCCCAGTAACATGAAAGAGCAGAACACAGAGATTGATTGTCATTTTGAACACTACTCATTCTATTAAATAAATAAAAAAGGAGTTGGCTTAAATATTCACCAAATCCCTTTGAAGGCCTTAGGTCAACTTTATGGACTAACTTAGGGTGAGCATTAAAATCTGTTAGACTAAAGCACATTCATAATTAGTATTAGGTTTAAACACATGAGTAGCTGTCATTACTGATAGATTCATTTGGTTGGCTCTAATGTAGTGTAGAAAATGATTCATCTAGCCATTACTACTGTAAACAGTATAAATAATTACCCATTTGGAAAAATTAGACAATTCTTCTCAAATCAAACCTTGACAAACTTGTTGTTTTGCTAATACTCCCGAGTAGACAATCAGACTAGCCAATGAGATGGGGATATATAGCTCATTTGGAACCACGTCCCAGTGGTCCTATATGCATGTCTATTAGAAGCTACCCGTTGGAGCTTAACATGAAACGTGCCTAGGAGTGTGTATGGACCTTATTACCAAACATGCACATAGACTACTGTAGAAATTACTTTCACGGTGTGCCAGGAAGTTAGCTTTTACAATTACAAACATTGTAGAAATCACCATATTTGATATGCACATAGCAATGTAATTGTTAGTCCAATAACAAGGACAAAATGAAGAGTTGAAAAGATCACAGAAGAAAGACATAATGGTTTGTCCTGTTTTTTTTTTTTGTATCACTTCATCATGGTTAAAAGGTAAGATTTTTTCTTAACACACCTGAATTTGCTGGATACCAGTCAGATCCTTGCAGAAATCAGTCAGATGCTGATTGCAGGTAGGCCTCACATATGTTTGGAAACATGCTTCCAGCTGGCCAGTCACACTACTCACTATGACAGATGGGAACTCAATTATTTCTTGAGGGTGGGGATTTTTATCCTTATCACAGGTAGCCTCGAAGTCTATGACCACGAAATATTGAAATTCCTGAAATTGCTCCCGGGGGTAACTCTGAGCGAACATATTAGCTGGAACATACTGAAGCTGGTTCTCGACAGGATAAGGATAAAAGTGGCTCTCAAAAGCATTCATTGGGCATTGGTGCACTTTGGGAGAGTGAAAATGGCAGGATGTCCAGGTGTTGTACTCATGGTGATAAGTAGGTTTACTGTGAAATTCATTGGAAGGCTCCAGAAACTCACTGCCAAGACGGCGGTTAGGTTCAGAAACATCCCCAGCTGGATGAGTACCAGGATCATTTTTTAGCTCTGTAATAGAACTCCCATTACACTGAAAAGTGCTAGGGAATCCCTTTCCCTGGAGGCATTTCAGAGATGCCTCGCAGGTTATTTGCATATTTTCTGCACAAAAAAGAAAGAAACAGTTTCAAAATGAACCTCAGTATAAATATCGAAAATATAACATCTAAATGGTCAGAGATTGCAAACACTGTTTGCACAAAGAGGAAACGGAGATATAGGGACAGATTTCCTCAAAAGGAGTGGATTGTAAACAACACTGGAATATGTCTCAGCTTCTCAAGAGATATGATTAGTTTTCAAATACTCAAAAATGCAGAATCAAGAACCAAAAGATATCCTAGCATGAAAAAAAACCCTTACCCTGTTACCCATACTACATTATCCAAAGAGTAATCTGCATCAAAATAACATAATACGAACAAACATAAACCGATTTCTCCATGCAGGCTAATGTTCACTCCTAGCATGCTTTTCACTCATTCTTCACATCTCTGCTCCACAGCATCCATCAGACTCAAACTCCCAACTCTTCATCCGAGCCACTACCCACTTGTGCTCCCCACTCCCACAATCCAAATCGACCACCCCAGTCCCAAAAATGCAAAACCCACAATTTCCTCAGTTTAGCCAGTAAATTCAGACCCAAACCAAGTCCAGAACAACTCATTGAAACCCAATTCACACACACATTGCTCCCAACCACACCAAACATGCGATCAAACAAAAATTGAACCACCCAGAAGCAAACACACACTGACCTAGTACTCCCAACAACCAAAATTTCCCCACACACCAACACACACAAATGCAACAAAATGTACCCCCAAACAAACACAAAAATCAAAGAAAAATCGAATCACACAAAAAAAATTGGCATTACAATGAGGATCGTACCAGAATTAAACCAAACAATCACAGCACGATAAACAAAAAAGCCAATTAAGCAACAAAAATAACCTGAATTTTCAAGGGCCATCATGATCGTGAATATATATGAGATCGACGAGCGAGAACATCAGATCCTCCAGTAGAATCAAAATCCTCCCTGCGCCACAAAAAGAAATCAAAATCAAAACGAACCGAAACCAGAATCACAAAAGCCCTCACGCAAACAGAGAGAAAGCATGAGAAAACGGAAGAGAAAACGCGAGAAAAAGAACACGGAGAAGAAGAAGAAAACAGAGGAATGTAGAGAGAGAAAGAGCGAAGAGAAGAGAAGAGAACCTGGCTGTGGAGAGAGAAAGGGGTTAGAGTGAAATTACCTGTGAGATGAGATTTTTTTATATATACGCAAAGCTTCTCTTACTTCTTTGTGTTTGTGTTCCGCAAGTTTAAGTATTTCAAGGAGAAGAGTAGGCCCCACGTCACAGTCAAAATTATAATTCATTAAAAGTTTATATTCTTTAAGTGAAAAAAAAAATCAAAATAATTAAGGACTAATTGGGTTAACTTCAACACGTTCAGGGACATATGGATTGGGTGGGGAAGGTCTAGAGATAAATTTCTGACGGGTGCAATTTATCTTTCTAATGTATCAAAAAAAAAGTTCAACATGTTCGATTTCTATTTAGAATTCAGGTTTGAGTCCGTGGTAATTCCAGCTTCAATAGCCTATATTTAAGTTGTTATAGTTAAAAAAGCTCATAGTTGGTCCTCGGGTTGGGTCAATCTATCCGCCTCTGGCGTGCATTAGTCGGCAGGTGAAAGAATAAATTTGGCTGGAAGAGTTAGTCTTATCATGATGAGATGCTTCCGATTAGAACCGATAAAAAAAAAAGTAAAAGTAAAAAAAATGGGAAGAAACTGCTTCTGAGGTGAGGGACACGTGTCGAGCGTGCGGAGGGAGCGTTACGCAGTGAGAGTGGGTTAGGGTAACTTTTTGAGTGTGGCGTGAGATATTTTTCGCTGTGTGTGAGCACCGCTTAACGGTTGCGGAACAACCTCAACCGTCAGATTTCACTGCTTTTTCCAGTTTGTGAGGGTTTGATTATTTGTGGCCGTTTGATTGAGTCAGTTTCACGTGGGTCCCGTGATGATGCATGTGTAAATTAATTTGTTTTGTGTGATTTTGAGTGGTTGGAGACTTGGAGCCGAAGCCAAACAGAAGTTAAGTTACTGCTAACTGGCTCATTTTCCATGTTAATTAATATTAATATTTCCAAATTCCGAGAGAAATAAATATGGAAAATACTTAATGACTACCTTATGAGCATAGCTTAAGGAATAAGTATGGGAAATAATTTATTGGAATATATATTGTATTTAATATTATAAATACGCTAAATTGCGTGCTTTTTAAGTAAATATTTTTTACTTCTTATCATTGTTCCAAGTACATTCATTAGTGGATCAATAATTATTTTTTGATATTAAAAGAAAGTTAAATAGAAACTTAACCCACTAATCCATGCGATTTTATTTTATTTTTTTCAAATCACTTTCAATTTTTTTTTTTAAATTTAAACGCATAATTGGCGATTTTTTATTTTGGTTGAAGCGATATATCTTGTTTTTTGGCATTGGAACACGAGTGACCCCTAATATGCACCCATTTTAGAGTAGTGCAATTTTACACCACTTTTTTTTAATCCATTATAACAGGTCAACACATCTTTTTTTAAGCAAATTTAATATATAACAAATTTTTAATGATACTTTTTTTAAAAAAATATAATGTGTTGACCTATTATAACTATTCAAAGTAAGTGGTGTAAAATTGCAGCACTTTAAAAGTTGTGCATATTAGGTGAACCCTGGAACATAGAGTAAAAATGAGATATTCTATATTTTATCAAAGAAGGCTAGCGGGGCCACAATTCCTAAAATTTTAATTTCTTTATTAATTATGTGTATTTTTATTTTTATTTTTAATCCATTTCCCAAATTATTTCAGTACTTCAAAAAAAAATTGGGATAGTAAGAACAAGGCTAAAGGTAGAGTACTCTGTACTTGGTAAAAAATAAATAGATGATGAGATACATGGTCGGTCCAAGAGTAAAGTCATCCAAGCAACTGCTTTAGGCCTCCAATTTTTTATTTATTTTACAAGTAAAAAATTCCTCAAATTTCTTTTGACCAAGTCAAAAAGGCCTCAATTTTTTTTTACTTAGTAAAAAAGGCACAAAAAAAAAGTCTCATTTTAAACTTTGCTTTATGCCTCATTTAGTGTTTGGCAGGCCCTGGGGAGATACATGTGCTTATACCAAAAAAAGAAGGTTGTATTTCACCTTATTAAAGGGAAAAGCTCATGGCATTTTTCTTTGTGAAGAAGTGAAAAAGATAAACTACACAAAGTCGGCACAGCAATGTCAGTCAGAAACTAAAAGCGGATTCAACTCAATAAAGAGCAAAAACCAAGATTGGAGAGGAACCTAGAAACACTTACCCAACAAGGCTAGCAGATTCATGATATTTTGTTGCATGTGACTTGCAAGTTAATTTTAACCATAATATTTCATTACTTTTTCAAAGAATCTTAAGAGTTTGATAACCAATTTCATTGAATGGAACATTATCTCATTAGACAATACTCTTACAAAATAATTTTAGTTGTTAAATTTCGTCAGCTTTCCAGATTTTACGGGTGTGGTTATTAATTTCATTGAATGACAATGTTTATTCACATCAATTTCGATCGTTGGATTTCGTCATCTTTTTGACTTTTAAGGGTGTGATATTCAATTTCATTGAATGTATTGTTTTCATCTCGGCGTCATGATGACGTTTGTGCATTCTTTCCTTTATTGCAGTTATGAGTTGTTAGTGTTTCATCATGTATGAGTTATTACATGATCCATAAGCTTCGATCATTGTAATTAAAATGTGTTGCTTGAACTCCAGGTTCAATGTTCGATCATCAAGAGTCGCACTAGGAAACGCTTACCCAACAAGGCTAGCATATTCATGATACTTTGTTGCATGTGACTTGCAAGTTAATTTTAACCATAATATTTCATTATTTTTCAAAGAATTTTAAGAGTTTGATAACCAATTTCATTGAATGGAACATTATCTCTACGGCCCTGCCATTAAGATTATATGGTTTTACTCGCTTTCAAAATCAAAGCATGAAAATAGTAAGAACAAGGCAAAGGTACTCCGTACTTGGTAACAAATAAATAGATGTGGAGATACATGGTCGGCCCAAGAGTAAAGTCACCCAAGCAACTGCTTTAGGCCTCCAATTTTTTATTTTTTTTACCAAGTAAAGAAGTCCTCAACTTTTTTTTACCAAGTCAAAAAGGCCTCAAATTTTTTTACTTAGTCAAAAAGGGCCAAAAAAATATCTCATTTTAAACTTTGCTTTAGGCCTCATTTAGTGTTGGGCCGGCCATGGGGAGACATGTGCTTATACCAAAAAAAGAAGGTTGGATTTCACCTTATTAAAGGGAAAAGAAAGCTCATGGCATTTTTTTTGTGAAGAAGTGAAAAAGATAAACTACACAGTCGGAACATCAACGTCAGTCATAAACTAAAAGCGGATTCAACTCAATAAGGAGCAAAAACCAAGATTGGAGAGGAACCTAGAAACACTTACCCAATAAGGCTAGTAGATTCATGATATTTTGTTGCATGTGACTTGCAAGTTAATTTTAACCATAATATTTCATTACTTTTCAAAGAATCTTAAGAGTTTGATAACCAATTTCATTGAATGGAACATTATCTCCTTAGACAATACTCTTGCAAAATAATTTTATTTGTTAAATTTCGTCAGCTTTCCAGATTTTACGGGTGTGATTATTAATTTCATTGAATGACAATGTTTATTCACATCAATTCCGATCGTTGGATTTCGTCATCTTTTTGACTTTTAAGGGTGTGATATTCAATTTCATTGAATGTATTGTTTTCATCTCGGCGTCATGATGACATTTGTGCATTCTTTCCTTTATTGCAGTTATGAGCGGTTAGTGTTTCATCATACATGAGTTATTACATGATCCATAAGCTTCGATCGTTGTAATTAAAATTTGTTGCTTGAACTCCAGGTTCAATGTTCGATCATCAGGAGTCGCACTAGGAAACGCTTACCCAACAAGGCTAGCATATTCATGATACTTTGTTGCATGTGACTTGCAAGTTAATTTTAACATTTCATTACTTTTCAAAGAATTTTAAGAGTTTGATAACCAATTTCATTGAATGGAACATTATCTCATTAGACAATGCTCTTGCAAAATAATTTTTGTCGTTAAATTTCATCAGCTTTCCAGATTTTGCGGGTGTGATACTTAATTTCATTGAATGACAATGTTTATTCGCATCAATTTCGGTCGTTGGTGTTGGAACATGTTGCCTTGCATTTTGTCAAAACAACTGATTGTCGAAGCAGATGCCGTGGCATCTGACCTCGTGAAGCTAGGACATCAGTCCTCAGCTTGTGTTTCTGTTATGGGCCTTCTGAAGATTTGCTGAAGATATGTTTTTGAGTTACTTGAGGAGCAAGTAACTATCTCAGAAGGGTTTTAGTTGTTGGGTTGTTATTTGTTGAAACAATCTTTGTTAAAAGATTGATTTCTATCTTTACTTGTGCAGTAAGAAACCGAATCTATCAAGATTGCGTTTTCAAATTGCTGTTATTGGAATCTGTTTCTTCAGCCCGTGCTAACCCTAAAGCCCATGCTACCGCTGCTGAAGTCTATAAAAGGATGAAGACCTATAACGTGAAGCGGACCGAAGCTGATAGAGAGAGATCGTGTGTTTTAGGATTTGTTAGTGTGCTTCGTTCTTTGTTATTTGTGAATCCTCTTTGCTCACTGATTCTATAAAGCAAAGAAGGGTTCTGTGTTGTTTGATTACATTCAAACTCTGATTGTTCATTGTGTTTACCAATCACTGTGGCAGTGATTGAGAGAAAGTGAGAGGGGCTCTCATACTTAGGTTGAGATTCTAAGTAGAAATACACTGGGTAGATTAGGAAGTGAACTATGAACTGAGGTGTTCATGAGTGTCTGTAATTCCTGAATCTTGAGATAGTGGATTTCCTTTCTTTGGGTGCAAACCCTCCAGACGTAGGTGAAAGTTTTCACTGAACTGGGTTAACAACTTCTGAGTGTTATTGTTTTGTTGTTAAGTTTTGTTTATTGTTAAGCGATTGTCGAACCTCTTGTCCCAGCATCGTGTAGGACAATCGTATCAGAGGGAACCTGAATTACAATTGGTATCAGAGCAGGCACCCTGTTCTGGTTGGGTGAGCTCCAGGGAGTTTATTCAAGTTCTCATGGATAACAAGGAGGGAGGATCAGTCAATAGGCCACCCATTCTGGATGGTACTAACTATGACTACTGGAAGGTTCGCATGACAGCCTTTCTCAAATCGATTGACAACAAGACTTGGAAAGCTATTGTCAAGGGTTGGAAGCACCCCACTAAGGCTGAGGTTGAAGGCACCTCTACTACTGTTGTTGAAAAACCTGAAGAAGAATGGACCAGTGTTGAAGATGAAGCTGCACTTGGAAATTCAAAGGCTCTAAATGCTATTTTTAATGGAGTTGACAAGAATATGTTTAGGCTGATCAATACGTGTACTGTGGCAAAGGATGCTTGGGAAATTCTGAAAACTGCACATGAAGGAACTACTCGAGTGAGGATGTCAAGGCTTCAGATGCTTACTACTCAATTTGAAAATCTGATGATGACTGAAGAAGAGACTATTTCAGAATTCCACATGCGTGTCCGTGACTTGTCTAATGCTTCATTTGCTTTGGGAGAACCTATGTCAGATGAGAAGCTTGTAAGGAAGATCCTGAGATCTCTTCCTCAGAAGTTTGCTATGAAAGTCACTGCAATTGAGGAGGCTCAAGACATTGAGAACATGAAGGTTGATGAACTTATTGGCTCTTTGCAGACATTTGAGTTGAAACTGAGTGGAAAATCTGAGAAGAAGAATAAGAGTATTGCTTTTGTGTCAAACACTGATGAAGGTGATGATGAAGATTGTGAGGGTGAAAATCTGACTGAGGCTCTGGCCATGCTAGCAAGAAAATTCAACAGAGCATTGAGAAAGATTGATAAAAGAACCAGGCCTAATGTCCAGGACATGAAGTTCGATAACAAACCCAAATTTACTAATTCACAGAGGAAGACCAAAGAAGACGAAAAATCTGGTCAGAATAAAGGAGTGCAGTGTCATGAATGTGAAGGATATGGTCACATCAGATCTGAATGCGCCACTTATCTAAAGAAGCAGAAGAAAGGTATGATGGTAACTTGGTCAGATGAAGACACTGAAGATGAGGAGGAGATATCTGCAAACAAAGTCAATGCTTTCTCTGGAACTGTCTATGAGTCTGATACAAGTGATGAGGACATTACAGATGAGGAACTGGCTGAGACTTACAAGCTGCTACACATCAAGTGGGAAGAAGCATGTAAACTTGTGAGAGAAAAGCAAAGTGAGATAGAACAACTTGTCTCTCAGAATGAAAGGCTGAAAGAGCTCAGCACAAAGCTGAAGGAAGATCTGGAGGAATGGCAAAGTAAGTTTAATAATGCTGATGTTATGGAAAAGGCTAATCTAGTGGTGATTAATGCAGGACTTCAAGAGGAAGTGGCAACTCTGACAAGAAAGCTTGAAGCTACTCACAAATCTGTTAGAATGTTGAACAGTGGTTCTGATATGCTTGATGAAATTCTGAAGGAAACTAGCAAGCAAGGAGGGAGTTTGAAGGGAATTGGCTTTGACTATAGAACTGCAAACAAAGAAAATCAGAAAGGTTCAAAGAAATTTGTGTCTGCTGCGAAACAAACTGAATTCAAGAAGCCTAGAAATTATCAGTTGTCAGATTCATTGCCCAGACATGTACCTCAACATGTGAAATCCCAGCTCAAGCTTGAGAAGATTGTACCTTGGAAGTGTCACTACTGTGGTAAGAATGGTCAAATAAAGCCCTACTGTTACAGGTTATATGGTTATCCTCAGATGCACGATAAAAAACCTGTTCAGATGAGGAAGGAATGGAAGCCCAAGGGTGAAGTCAGATGTCAGGTAGCTTACACGTCCTTCAGAGCATCATCAAAGGAAGATTGGTATTTTGATAGTGGCTGCTCAAAGCACATGACAGGAAACAAGAGCTTCTTGCAAGATATCAGAAGTCACTCCACTAACTATGTCACTTTTGGAGATGGAGCTAAAGGAAAGATCAAGGGAGTAGGAAAGCTTGTTAGCACAGAATCTCCTAACTTGAACAATGTGTTACTTGTAAATGGCTTAACTGCCAACCTAATCAGCATAAGTCAACTGTGTGATCAAGGGTATGATGTGAAGTTCAATAAGATAGAATGTGTTGTGACCACTGACGATGAGAGAGTTGTGATGAGAGGAGTCAGATCAAAGGACAACTGTTGCATGTGGACATCAGAAGAAAAAGCTCATGTTTCCAGATGTTTGTTAACTAAAGAAGATGAGGTGAATGTATGGCATCAAAGACTAGGACATCTCAACTACAGGAGCATGCAAAAGATCATTGCTGATGAAGCAATAAGGGGATTGCCCAATTTGAGCTTGGGAGAAGGAAAGCTATGTGGAGAATGTCAGATTGGTAAGCAAACCAAGGTGCCACACAAGATGCTCCAGCATCAGACCACGACGAAGGTTCTGGAATTGCTTCACATGGATCTCATGGGTCCCATGCAGGTTGAAAGCTTGGGAGGAAAAAGGTATGTGTTTGTCTGTGTAGATGATTTTTCAAGGTATACATGGGTTGAATTTATGAGAGAAAAATCAGAGACTTTTGAAATATGCAAGAATTTATGTTTGAGACTTCAGAATGAGAAGGACTGTGTGATTGTAAGAATCAGAAGTGATCATGGAAGAGAGTTTGAGAATTCAAAATTCTTGGAGTTCTGTGGAACTGAAGGTATTAGCCATGAATTTTCTGCCCCCATCACTCCACAGCAGAATGGAATTGTTGAAAGGAAAAATAGAACTCTCCAGGAATCAGCTAGAGTAATGTTACATGCTAAGAAGATTCCACACCAATTCTGGGCTGAAGCCATGAGTACTGCTTGTTACATACATAATAGAGTCACCATCAGGGCAGGGACATCCTCTACACAATATGAGCTATGGAAAGGTAGAAAGCCGTCTGTAAAATACTTTCACATATTTGGAAGTAAATGTTATATTCTTGCAGATCGTGATCCTAAGAGGAAGCTTGATCCTAGAAGTGATGAAGGAATTTTCATGGGGTATTCTATGAACAGCAAAGCTTATAGAGTTTTTAACTCTCGCACAAGGACCATGATGGAATCTGTGAATGTGACTGTGGATGATGAACCAAGCAAGAAGGAAGAAGCAGTTCTGAATGAAGATGATGATGGTGCT